>NC_133663.1:104403412-104578584 GCF_037893015.1 Macrotis lagotis
TAAGGCACTTTGGTGAAGTTGTTTCCTGACTGAAACATTCTGTAGAACAATTTGGAACTATGCACAAAGTACTATAAAACCATGCATACCATTTGACCAAGAAAGATCACTACTAGGTCTCTGTCCTAAAGAGAGTTTACATAGAAGAAAAAAGAAAAAGAACAGGGACCAATACATCAAAAATATTTATAGCAGATTATTTTTAGATTTGGCAGAGAATTGGAAATCTAGGGGATGTCCATTAATTGAGTAATGGCTAAATAAGTTATTGTATATCATTATTATAGAATACTATTGAACCATATAAAATGATGAGCAGGATACCTCCAGAAAACACATGAAAAGATTAACTAAACTGATGTAAATCCAAAGAAAATTATATAATTATATACCATTATGTGTATGTATATATATATATATATATATATATATAAGCAATATTTTATGATGATCCACTGTGAATAATTTAATTCTTCTCAGCAATAAAATGATCCAATGTAATTCAAAGGACTTGTTACGAAAAATTATCAAGAAAAAGAACTGATAGAGTGAATGAAGAGTGAAGTATACCATTTCTTTATTTTAATTTTCTTGCTCTTTATGTTTTCCTTCACAAGAAGAATAACATAGAAACATGTTTTGCATGACTGCACTTGTATAACCTAAATCAGATATTGCTTACCTTCTCAATGCAGGAAGGAGGGACAAGGCAAGAATGTGGATCTCAAAGATGTTTAAAAATTAATACTAAATATTTTTAGATGTAATTGGGGAAAATTAAATACTTTTAAATGAAAGAAATTATAATTGTTGAAAGGGATGAAGGAACAATAGGGTACAAAAATGAATTGTTAGCAAAGCCATGAACTACTCCAACCATTTTGTAATACTATTTGAAACTATGCCCCCCTTAAATACAACATCAAGGATTCTAGGTTTCTATCTCAAAGAAGACAAAAGAAAATAAAATAAAACACTGTATGTACAAAACTACTTAAAGCAGTTCTTTTTGTGGTGGAGAAGAATTGGGAATCATAGATTTTAATAAATTTGAATTTTTATAAATTAGAAAATAGCTGAATGATTCACAACTTATGATTTTTGTGCAGTATTGTTGTGTAATAAAAAAATGGTGAGGGAGGTGGTTTGAGGGAAAACATGGAAAAATCTGTTTATACTGAAACCAAATGAAGTATGCAGAACCAGATCATTGTGCACATTTACAGCACGGTTGTAATGATGATCACCAGTAAAAGACTTGACTACTTAGATCAAAAGGACCCATGATGAAAAATGCTACCTGCTCTCAGAGACAGCTGATTAACTGTTAGTACAAATTGCAGTATAATGTTTTCACATTATTTTCTTGCTTTTTAAAAAAATTATTTTGCATAATTTTATATTTTATAATTGATTTTTATCACTGCCTTTTTAGTGGACAAGGGAGGAAGAAAGAAAATTTGTAACTCACTTTAAAAAAAGTTGGAAATAAATACATAATAAATTTGAAAAATATTTAGAAAAGCAAAAAGAATGGCAGAGAAATTAGGTCAAGAGAAATGACTAGAACTCTACTGGTGTTTTTTTTTTTTTGCTGAATTTGAAGGTAGAAACATTTGATAAGTTACAAAGTTATTGACTCAAATGAATCATGATAGAACATAAAGATTTAACAAATAACATAGCAAGGTTCCCTTCAGACACAAACCTTATCCCACTTAACAGAAAATAAGTATCTTACCAAAAAAGAAAGAAAGGAAGGAAATATCATGATCTCCTCCAGATATAACAATAGAATTCATACAGTGCTTTAAAGTTTGAAAAATACTTTATAAATATTATCTAATTCTATTCTCAAATAATCTCATAAATTGTAGCAATTACTCTACTTCACAAATGGAGAATTTGGGGTATATAGATGTGATGTGAACTATTTCACAACTAGTATATCTGAGGCTATATTTAAACTTGGGCTTCTCAGACTATGGAATCAACCATTTATCCACCTATCTGTTCCCGAGTAAGTCAATTACATGTTTATTGAATTGATATAAGACATTCATAGCTTTTTCATTTTTAAAAAGCATTCATTCTTCATTCATTCTTTAAAAGTATGTCTGTTTGTCCCCAAAACTATAAAACTGTGCATATCATTTGACTCAGCAATACTGATAGTGATACTCCAAAGTGATCAAAGAAATGGAAAAGTACCTATTTGTATAACATTAGTTAAAGCAGAATTTTTTCCCCTTAAATCAAGAGGATACCCATAAATTCAGAAATGGTTGAACAAGTTATAAGTTATGATATATGATCTTGAAGGAATAAAAGTGTACTAAAACAAATAATGGGCCAGATGGTTTCAAAAAATCTGGGGAGACTTAAATGAATTTTTAAGTATATAATTATTTAAGTATAATGAGTAGAATCAGGACAACATTTCACTCAGTAGCAGAAATATTCTAGCAGTGATCAACAGTGAAAGACTTGGAAGACGATGAAGATTCAAGATAATTCCAAATGACTATTGATGAAAATGCTATTTACCTCTAGAGATAACCGATGGATTTTGAAGGCAGATTGAATCAAATTTGGAAATTGTAAAAAAAAAAAATGTTTCTTTTTTTGTCTTTTTTTTGCAATGTGACTGATATATTTTTTTTGCATTATTTCAATTGTATAATCAAAATCAAATGCTCAGCTTCTCAAGGAGGGTTAAGGGCAGGACATAGAGAGAGAATTTGGAAATCAAAAACCTTTTTTAAAATTGTTGTTAAATTTTTTAGGACATGTAATTGGAAAATATTTAATGAAATAAATTTTAAAATGATGACTTAAAGATGAGTGGGAATAGGAGACAGAAACAAGTGAATAAAATAAACTCACCCATAAGAAAAATGTATTTTCATATTTTGCTTCCAGATTTTTATCATTTAAAATATTACTAAAATAATTGACCAAATATAGTTTAGTTTTTCCATTTTATTTCATTTTGTTTTATTGGATCTACCAACCTTGCAAAGATTGGAAGTTCAAGGTCAACTCACCTCACAAGACTGATACTAATTGGTATGTTAACTTTGACTTGCTCTTTTACAGCCTAAGCTGGTTTGTTAAATTTAGTGGGGACATAAAATGAATATAGCCAACTGCAATTGGGAGTCACACAAGTCCATAACACCACACACCTCAAGATCTCAGCCTCTCTGGTAGCTTGGATCACAGCCATGGACCACCATGTTCAGCATTTGAGTCTTTTCTTGCAGTAACTAAATTCCTTTGGAAATAATTCCAGCTTTGGTACCTAGGTATAAATATGTGAATAATTTATCTGTTCTGTATGAATACCATTTTTAACAACAGAAACAAGAGAATAGTGTACAAATTAATAACACTGTGAGATTATCAAACTTGATGGAAGCTGTCCTTAGCATTTCAGAAAGCTAAGACAACTATATTAGACCAGCCATGACAATGTTATCCCCTTCCAAAGGAAGAAAAGCAAAAGAAAACAAACAAAAGAAAAAAAAAAAATAAAAAAGCAACCCTTCAGAATCTGATGAACATTTTATAAAAGTTATTTCTTATATATCTCTTTCCCTTAATCCTAATTCCTCATACTCAAAATGACTAATCTGTAAACATATTTGTCAAAAATATGCATGTGCAATTTTGAACTGACTGTTCACTGCTGAAGGGAGGGAGAGTGGGTGGGAAAGAAGAGTGGAAGGAAATTCTGTAACTTAAATATATATATATATATATATATATATATATATATATATGGGCATATGGATGAAAATAAATAAAAAAGAATAGACAAATTTACAGGTATAAAAATATGATTTGTTATCAAGAATATCATCATCATCATCATCATCTTCATCATCATCATTGTAGCCAGCAGGGATATGATTCTTTAAGGGTTGCAAAATGCTTTAAAAATTTTTATCTGATTTAATCCTTAAAATCACCCAATAAGTTACACATTATTAACCTAATATTTCAGATGAGGAAAATGAGGGTAAGATAAATTATGTGTTTCCTTTTGTCAAATAGCTAGTAGATTGGAATTAAAATCTTTCAGACTTCAATTCCATCTATCACCTTCTCCAACTGTTGCATCGATATATAACATTATTTACATTAATTAATTAAATGAAAAATCTTTATATATTTAATAGAAGCCTATCTTCACAGGATCTACCTAAACTGCAATATTACATAATTTAGTAGATGATTTAATTTGATTTGTATGAGATGATATCTCAAAAACTTTTTAATTAGCATTTTATTATACTTTCAAGGGATTTTTAAAATGACTTTTAATAATTTTTTTTATTTTTAATTTATCCTTCCCAAAAATGTTCAAATAAATTCAACACTTTTTGAGAAATACGTTCTGATCTTTTCTGTAGTAATAATCTATCAGTCAGTTTTTAGATGTTAAAATTCTTAGATTCCTTTTTTGTTTGTATTTTGTTTTTGTTCTTAGTATCTGATTTTTATTTATTTTTTCATGATTTATTTATTTATTTTTCATATCACTACAATAATCTTCTTTTGAAAGTAAACATTAGCCCCCCACTCCCCCAATAGAGAAACCACAAGAAAAATAAAATGAGAGAAAATAAAAGTTTACTTCAGTCTGTGTTCAGATACTATCTGCTCTGTCTTTGGGATGCATTGCATTCTTCTCTTTGTTTTTTGTTTTTGCAAGACAATGAGTCTGCCTATGGTCAAAAGGCCAGTAATTATTAAGTGTCTGATTCCAAATTTGAACTCAGGTCCTCCTGACTCCAGGGTCAGTGCTCTTTTCATTGCATCATCCAGCTGTCCCTATATGCATTCTTTATCGTGTCCATCAGAGAAATTGCTTAAATATTTTTTTCCAAAGTTACTATTGCTAGCTGTATTGCTATTGCTAACTGTATTTTCCTCCATTCTACTCCTCCTCATTCCCATTTATTCTATTCTTTCTCTCTCCTTTTATCCTGTCCCTCCTCAATTGTGTGTTATATCTGACTACCCTCTCCCACAATCTTCTCTTCTATCAACTATCCCCACCTCCCTGTCTCCCTGTTCCCCTTCTCCCATTCTTTTTCTCTCCCTTTTTTCCCTCTAGAGGAAGAAAGATTTCAATACCCAATTGAATATGAATGTTATTTCCTTTCTGAAACACTTCTAATGAGAATGAAGGCTCACTTAAATTGTCCTCACCTTCCAACCTTCCAATGCATTGCAAAGGCTTTTTCCTGACTCTTTTACCTGAAATATCTTAGTCCATTCTACCTCTTCTTTTCCTTTCCCCTGGGACATTCCTTCCTCATCCATTAGCCATATCTTTATTATATATTATACCTTCATATTCAGCTCCCTCCTGCTGTGCCTTGTCTCTCTCTCTCTCTCTCTCTCTCTCTCTCTATATATATATATATATATATATATATATATATATATATGTATATAAAATGTGTGTGTGCTCTTTCTAACTGCCCTAAAAAAATGAGAAGGTGCATCTGAGTTATCAGTATCATCTTTGTTTGCAATAATACACATAGCATAGTTCAACATCATTAAATGACTCATAATTGACCCTTCCTAACCACCTTCTCTATTCTTCACCTGAGTCCTGCACTTGGAGATCTAACTTTCTGTTCAGCTCTGGTCCTTTCAACAGTAAAGTTTGGGAGTCTTCTATTTCATTGAATGTCCACCTTTTTTTTCCTGGAAGAGGCTCTTCAGTTTTGCTGGGAAGTTGATTCTTGGTTATAGTCCAATCTCATTTGCCTGCTGGAATATCATATTCCAGGCCCTATGAATACTTATTGTAGATGCTGCTAAATCCAATGTAATTCTGACCATATCACCACAGTAATTGAATAGTTTCTTTCTGGCTGCTTGTGATATTTTCTGTTTGAATTGAGAGTTCTGGAATTTGACCATAATATTCCTAGGGGTTATTTTGGGGGGATCTCTTTCAGGAGGTACTTGGTGGATTCCCTTAATTTAATTTTACCCTCTGCAATATCAGGGCAGTTGTCCTTGAAAGTTTCTTTATAAATGAAGTCTAGGTTTATTTCCTGGTCATTACTTTTTACAGTATCACTCCTTCACCTGTTTTCTAGATCAATTATTTTTTCAATGAGCTATTTCACATTCTTTTCTAGATTTTCATTCTTTCAGTTCTGTTTTATTGTTTCTTTACTTCTCACAAAGTCATCAGCTTCCTTTAACTACATTCTACATTTGAAGGAGCTATTTTCTTCAGAGAGAGCTTTCTTATCTCCTCTTCATCTGGTAAATTCTACTTTTTTAAGGTATTCTTTACCTCAGTGACTTTTTTGGACTGTGTTTTCCATTTTACCTAAACGGATTAGCTGGTTTTTAACATGTTATTTTCTTTGGTAGTATTTTTTTGTATCTTCTTCACCAAGCACCTGACTTAGTTTTCCTGATTTACCTGCATTACTCTCTTTTCTCTTACCAATTTTTTCCTCCACCTCCCTTACTTGTTTTTCAGTCTTTTTTTGAATTCTTCTGTAGCTTGAGACATATTTTTCTTGGAGACTATGAATACAGAAACTTTGACTTTGTGATCTGAATGTTGTTTTGACCTTCCATGGGACCAAGCTAATTTTCTATTATTAGATTCTTTTTCTTCCATTTTTTTGCTCATTTACCTGATTTTAACATACTCCCAAAGCTTTGGAGTTTTATTGAGATACCCCCCAAAGGCTTTAATTCCCTCAAGGTCTTATGTGAGGCTCTGACTGCTCTCCTGGTCTGTGCTCTTGTCTATGGATGACCACAGGCCTCTTCCCTGGAGCTGTGAGGAGGATTCTCGCTCCTCTATGGTGGTATGGGAGAACAGACTGTGATCTGGATCTGAATATAGGCAAAGTAACAAAGTCTTGCCCCAGGAAGAGCAGAGAGATCTCTGTAATCTCTTCCCCATCCTTTATTGTCTGTGGGCTGAACAGTTTGGAAGCAGATGCTTGGTAACTCTGTAAGTTCCCCAGGTGGGGCTGAGCTGATGACCGCACTATCCTGGGTGCCATGCTCACGTTCACTCCAGTGCAGCAGAGTTGTCCCACCAACTCTCCAAACCATCCCTGGCTATCCTTGGTCTAAAAGGTCTGGAAACTGCTCTCTCTACTATGGACCCAGGCACTCCAAGGGGCATTCCTGGAAGGCTGGACCTGGTTAGCTCCAGCATGGTAGGGCTGCATTCATAGCTGTACTGTAGCTATTTGATATTGATCCCCATGGAATAGCCCTTTTCCATGGATCTTCCAGGTTGTCTTGGGCTGGAAAATTAGTTAATTCATTCTTTCTCTGGGTAACACTACTTTAGAATTTGATTAGAGTCATAATTTTATAGCATTTCGAGTGTTCTAGGGAAGTGCTTCTGGGAATTCCTGCCTCCTGGCCACTTCCTTTGAATTGTTAGGTATTTTTAATACAGATATGTTTTTCCAAGGCTGTGTCTTTTTAACAATTAAAATTCATCTAATTTCATTTACACAAAAGCCTTCTGGAATAACTTGAGATTTTCTGTTTCTATTTTTATTCTATTTTTAGACCTTCCCTTCCATATATGCATATATATATATATGTATATAAAATCCCCCCTGCATAAACAAAAATATGAAAAGTTTCCATTATTGTGGTGTAGTTTTTATACTTATATAATTTCTGCATTTATATTGTATTGGGGTATGACGTAGAAAAGCATGATCTAAAACAATTTTTGCAAAAATTACCTTTTAATTTATCTATGAGTATTAACTTTTAAAATATCTTCTGCAAGATATTGCATTATACATTTATATAACAGTTTCTATGTTTTCCTTAACTTCTGATCAATTATCTAATTTTTATGAGAGCAGATTTTTAAAAAGTAATTACTGTTCTGTAATATAGCTTAAGATTCGAAAGCACTGTTTTCGTTTTTATTCTCTTTTTTCATTTGCCCTACTCTTTCTTTACCATTTTTTCTTCCACATAATGAGTGCTATTATTTTTATAATTCTCTAACATCCCCTTGTTAACTTGATTTATAAAGCACTAAATTCATAATTTAGATAATATATAATTTTTTTGTATTTGTGACACAATATAAATATCAAAAATTTCTCCAATTACTTAGACATTCTTAATCATACTGAATACTGTTTAAAAGCTATATTTCCCTATTTGGTATTTAGCATTATAAATACATAACTTCCAAACATTTGATACATTTTTCTTAACAAAGAGTATTTTTCTTCTTATATATTCTACCCAATTTTTATTAATATAAAATAGTGATGATTATTGTTCATAATTGTTGAAAACTTCTCCTTTACTGAGGTAATAGTTGCAATTGTGTTGGTTTTTTAAAAGTTCTTTAAATTTAAGTAAAATCATTATGTTAAAAATTAATAGTTTGGGGCGGCTAGGTGGCATAGTGGATAAAGTACCAGCCTTGGAGTCAGGAGTACCTGGGTTCAAATTTGGTTTCAGACACTTAATAATTACCTAGCTGTGTGGCCTTGGACAAGCCACTTAACCACATTTGCCTTGCCAAAAAAAAAACCTAAAAAAAAAATTAATAGTTACACTTTTCTTTCCTCTTTACCTGTAAAAACCCCTCAATTTCCTTTCCATATACTTGCTAAAGCAAGTATTTCTAGAAATGTCAATTAATATTTGAGGCAGAGTACTCTTTGCGTCAACCCTAATTTTGTTAGGAAAATTTAAGGTGTTTCAATTATGATTGATGTTATTTCTTTATGTTTATCCTATTAAGAGAAGGAACTTTCATTCACTTGTTTCTTTTTTAGCATTTAAACATAAATGAGTGTCATATATTGATAATGAGTTTTTTTGTGTATTGCTATAATTATGAAATTTATAGTATAGTGTTAACATTAATTAGCCAGGAGGAATTTTATTAATGCCATCAATATCTTTTATACATTGAAGAATTCTTATTATTCTTATTAGAAATCTAACTTTATCTTAATAGTAATGAAATATTGGGGTAATATATCTGTCAATAATTCATATAGTATTTTGTAATCCTAAAAGAGCTATTAAAATTATTTTATTAAATTTGCATCTATCATTATTTGCATATAGGACTTCTCATTCCGTCAAATGTAAAGTTCTCTTTCTCTGTTTTAATCCCTCATACTTTATAAATCATGTTCCTCTTGTAGAAGGAAATTATCCAATACAGTTTTCATTTTGGAAATTTTGGAGAAATATTTGGAATGGTTATTCTTTAAAATTTTGAGAGATTCATGCCTAAATCTTTTTGGAATAGAGTTTTCCCTGGAACTTTAATTATGGTTTGCTCCTATTCTCTTTCTTACATTGTAGGTTTATTGATTTTCTATTTTTAAATTCTTGTATCTTATACGTTTATACATTTCCAAGTAGTTTATTTATATTCATGATTATTTTGTAGAGACCTCCATAGAATTGGTTTGTAGAGACCTCCATTTTCCTTCCAAATTCTTCTTATGTCTTATTGTACCTCAATGTTCTGTTTTTTTTTTTTTACAATTTTCATTTTTAGTTTCATTGTTTTACAAAGATTTCTGGTTTTTCCTATTAATCATCAATTCTTATTTGTCTCTTCAAATTCTTATTCTTGAACTCTAGTTTTCCTTACTGTATCACTCCTTATTTTTTTTAATCTTTATTATCCTCTTGGAAATTCTTAGTCATATTTTTCCCCATCTATAGATACCACTTTGCTTTCTTTTATTTCATAGTACTTTTATATAGTTCTGGGAAATTATATATATGTATGTATGTATATATATATATATATATATATATATACATACATACATATATATACACATGCATTAGGTTTTTGCAAGGTAAATGGGCTTAAGTGACTTGCCCAAGGCCACATAGCTAGGTAATTATTAAGTATCTGAGGCCGGTTTTGAACTCAGGCACTCCTGATTCCAGGGCCGGTGCTCTATCCACTGTGCCACCTAGCAGCCCTGAAATTATATTTTTTAAGATTGCAATGACTCTTAAGATTTCAAATGCAAATTTTTTCCTTGCATGATATTTCTTTCTATTGTCCTCTTTTTTGTACTCTTATTTAACTTTACATAAGTATGTATGTAATCATATATGCTTAAATACCATCATTCATTCAACTTTTTAGAAATCTTTAAAATGTTTCCAATTATTTGAATCAAAAATCATTTTGAGAATGTTATGAATAATCAACAATTTTCAATTTTTAATTCTTTTATCTATCATCTTTTCAATTTTGAACAATAAGGCATGTTCTAAGCCCCATATGGTTATCAAAATGCTCCACTTTTTTGGGGAGAAATATTATGACTGTATTTGCAAGTTCTTTAAGCATACTAAATTGTAATTCAAGTTCATCTGAACATAAAGCAGTTAGATTACCAAAAACACACACCAATAATTGAAAAAAATATTTCATTTCTCTTAAACTCTATAAATTTCTTTTAAAATTTAAAATTTGAGAATTTTTCTCATTCAAGAAGATAGAAGCAAACATATTAAGAATTTCATGAAAAATTATCAAAGCAACATTAATTCCTCATGAAATAGGTAAATTTTTATTCCACAGGGGAAAAAAAGAATCATAGAATAAATCATATTCCTCAACTTTTTCTTTCACCAATTGGGTGTTATCTATTCTCCTTGATTTGAAATTCATTAGTTCCCTACTACACTACTCATTCTTGCAACTATATATCAGTGGTCTGGTCTCACTGAATATATTTCAGACTGTTCAAGGTCACTAGTTTTATATTCTCTTGTTCTATTCAGTTCTCTAGGAATGAGTAGAATTCTGGTTCATCTATTTCCCATCGAAGTGGTGTAGATCATATAATAATCTTATTCTAATTTGGTGGGCATCTTCTAAGTGTGATCATTGTGATTAATGTAACGGCCGGTGAAGACAGTACCTTTGTTTTTGATAAGCATGGATTTTGAAATGAGAGATTTCTTTTTCTTCAATTTGATCTTATTATGACAAGGTGATCATTTAACTTGGCTGTAACATGGAATCTTCTGTATATGTAGTTCCTGAGGAGAATGTTATTGAAGAGTCCTTAGAAACTCTTAGCAAAATCTCTTGGCACCTGTTACCTAAGGAAGGTTAGTGTAAGGAAGGCTGTATGTTGTTTTAAAATGGCAGTTCAGGCAGCATGAAGCAAGACAATAGATTTCCTGCTGTTTTCAAAAACCCTCAAAAATATTCACTCAAATAGGGGGAAAAAGTTGCCTTGGCAACGAAGGATGATCCATTCTGTTTTACCCAGCCAGTCTCTTATTCAGTGACCCCTCTTTAATTGAGGGAGGAGGCAAGAACAAAAGAACCAAAGAAACTGAGCAGCTGGACAGGAGTATGGAAGAGTCTACTCTGACAAAGAAATCCAATGCAAGGATCCAAATCATTAAACCAAATCTTAACTAGTTCTTATTTTCACTAATTGATTCTTTTTGGCCTGGTGTTACCAGCATCTAACTCATAGGCCCCATGCTCATTTTTCATGCTCTTTTTTTCACTTTCTAAGAACATTAGTTTTATAATACAACAATGCATGCATATGAATTTGCATGTTTATATATATTTATGCATGTATATATACTATTTATATATATATATATATATATATATATATGTATATGCATTATACTAGCTCCAGTCCATTCCAGGAAGTATTTACTTTATTTACTATTGAGATTTTGAAAAGCTCCCTGCCAAAGAACTGATCAAAAAAAAAGTATGTGGTTTTTTTGTGCTTCTAATTTTTTAAAAAATGTATTTTTTCACATCCATTGGTGATTTAAGAAGATCTTGGGAAAAAGAGAATGTGACAGGTAACAGAACACTTTTAAAAAATATACTTAGACTTCCCTGACATGACAAATACTGATTTTCATGAGACCTTTTTTGAACTTTGAAAGTTATTTCTATTTCTATCCATGCCTTATTTGAAATAGACTACCTTTCTATGTGTCTGTACAACCCATTTTTCTTCAACTGTTCTTGCATTTCATTTTATGCACACAACTGACTTCATTTGTCACTATTATATGCAAGGTAATATATTCTACATGGATTCAGAATGTACCTGACTGTTTTGTCACTTAACTTTCTAATTGTCCAAATTATTTCTTTAATTCCAGCATCTGTATTAGGAAATAATGAGATAATAGATTTTTGGAGTTGCATTTGGAAAACTAGTATTTGAATTCTGCCTTGTTATCTTAGGGGCCATGAACATTATCTCTTACTCCACACCCCTACCGCCTCCAATGTCTGAAAATTTTCTAAGTTCTAGAAAGGCTTCCACTTGTCTCTGAACAGTTCCCACAATGAGGAAATTATAAAAAATGTAATTAGGTAGTACAATTGGAAAAGGGTATTAAATGTTGATTATTTTCACCTTTATAAACTTCATAAAATTAGTTCAATTTAGTAAAAAATTTTCCTTGCGGTAAGGATTAAAAATATAAAATGACCTTTCAAATTCATTTTACTGAGTCAGCTTCTTTCTTTCATCCTTTCTTTATTTTTCCCTCCCTTCCCTTCCTTCCTTCCTTCCTCCCTTCCTCCCTTCCTTCCTTCCTTCCTTCCTTCCTTCCTTCCTTCCTTCCTTCCTTCCTTCCTTCCTCCTTTCCTTTCTTCCCTCCTTTCTTTTTTGAAATTGAGATTAAATGACTTAGCCAAGGTCACAAAGTGTCTGAGTATGAATTTGAACTCAAATCCTCTTGAATCCAGAGCCAGTGCTCTATCCACTGCATCATACAACTGTCTCCAAGTCAATTTCTTTCCCATATTGAAAAGTCTTTTGTAGATCACATCCATTGTCATCATGTAATTTATCTTACCACTGATGAGTTAAAGCCAAAGATAGCAATTTTCTTTTTGCAAATATGACTGATGAGCTGCTGAGAGTGACTTTTGAGTAAATGAAAAGAATAGAGGTGTTTGCAGGGTTGGGGACTGATAAATACTGCCCCCCTCCAATACTCATAATTTTACTGGTACAGAAATTGTACCAGAAAATTATAATCCAATCCATTCCTTAACATATTTCTAGAAGAACTTCTTAAATGAATGGGAAATTCAAACACTATGTATAGGGTGGGTTCATACTTAAATTTTGACGATAGAATAGATTCAGGAATATGTGGTCTCTGTATTTTAGTAACGAATTTGAAAAACTCATGAGCTCTGTATGGCCAAAGTAGAGAAATATGTATTTTAGAAATATATATTGAAGATTTATAGAGAAATAAAAAGATAGATAGACAGGTAGCTAGGCAGACAGGCAGACAAGTAGGAGAGGAAGTAGGAAGATGGGTAGATAGATATGTAGGTAGGTAGTAGAATTTATTAAGGGTTCACTATGTGATAGTCACTGGGAACTCAAAATAAAAGCATGGAAGACAGTTCCTGCCCTGAAGGTGCTTATAAATTACTGTGATTAGACAAATTGTGAAAAGAAGATGTAAAGGGGTGAAGTAGTATTGAAAATGCAATAAGGGAAGAGGAAGGGAATAAACATTTATAGAGCACATGCTCCATTTCAGCCACTGTGCTATGATTTGTAATTTATATTTCGATTTGATCCTCGTAACTCCATAAGGAAGGTGCTATAATCATTTTCATTTTTCATTTCAATAAATTGAGACAAGTCCATTGACTGCTACAGAGTGACATCCTTAAAAGTATCTGAGGCTATATTTAAATTCAGATCTTTCTGACTTCAGGCTCAGAACTCAAAACTCTGCTCTGACACGTGGTTAACCTTTCAATATAAGGCAAAACCTTGCTTATCAATATCAAGGATTATTCCAAAGGGCTGAAATTCATTTTTTTGTAGTTGAAGGGAGGGGATATGATGCTCTAAATGAAGAGGTCATGGCTGCATATCTGAGGAGAGATATTTACTCAAGCAGATTCAGAAATAGTTGAATGATCAGAAGCAGAAAGGCAACACTTTTTTTTTAAAACAAATGAAACATTTGAATTTTCATAGAGCAATTTACTTCACTGCTCAACTTCAAAAATTTTAACAGTGACCTAGATGATGCCATAGATAAGAATTATAGAATTGGGAATAGTAATTAATATCCTGAGTGACAGAGTTAGCGTCTAGAAAATCTTGGTGATTTAAATGCAGATTGAGTATAAGATAGAATATTAGCATAGAATAGAATATATAATAATGTAATAGAAATTAATTGAATTCTGGAATTAGATTTTAAAAAATAAACTCAACAATCTTACACTGAAGAAGATACAACTGTATAAGATACCCATGTGAATCTATCTGAGAATTTTAGTTTCCTAAGGATTCAGTATGAGGTAACAGGGTGAAGTCACAGCCAAAAACATAATGTGCCTTAAGGTTCAACTATTGAAAGCAAAATGGCAGGAGAGAAGGAACTGATATTCCATTATGTTTTGCCCAGATTAGAATATGTCATACTTCCTAATAGTTGGTGGGAATTTCAGAGGCCACCTAGTTGCACTTCCCAGGTTTTTATATGGATCAAATTAAATAATAATAAATAATAATAATAATAATAATAATAATAATAATAATAAAGTACTTAATATATTTCCTGATACATCATAAATTCTCTGACTGGTGAATAATAAATCATACTTCAGTTGAAATGTTTGAAATATTGACCATAACAAGTCCAATGATGGAGACCTATAAAATACTATTAAAAGACTTCTAAGTTGGCATAGCCACTCTTTGTTCATAATCACTCAGCAACATATAAATCCACCTAAGTATTCTATCACTGGTATTTTCTTTCTCAGGACTAGTGAGAGATTTGTAGATGTCTTATGAACATCTACATATACTAAAAGTGCTAGAATATTCCTAGTCTACTAATTTTAAAACCTCAAAAAAGGAAAATAAGCTTTCATAGTTTATATCTTCACTAACTTTTAGGACACTGAGTGTGTATATCTTTGTATATGAGAACCTGGATTCATCTTATAAATTCCTTGGGAAGAACTCTTATTAACATTAATTTAAGATTAATTCATTAAAATAACTAGTTGCACATGTAATGTTTAATATCACTATACTCATGTTATAATGTTTCAAAAGTCCTGTATTCATTTTCAACATTTCTATTACATTCCTAGAGTGATGATTCTTTTTTCTGAAATGATCTCTGAAATGTTACATATTTTCAGGTTCAAACACATTCTAATTCTATAATTTACTCTGAAGATTTCACTCCACCTGCTCTGTGCTCTCTAAATCTTACAATGGCCTTTGGTCAAAAGTAATAAAATTTGACCTGAACTGAAATAAGAGTCTTTTTTCAATAAAATAAAAAGCAATTAATTTCATAGAATCATAGAATCATGGAATTTTAGAGCTTGAAGGAATCTTAGGGATCAAGGACTTCCACTAAGGTCATTTGTCACTGACATAGTAACAGATCATCTACCAAAAAAACCTGTTAGAAATAAGACAGTATGACTCCCAAAATCAAAGGCATATTTCAGATAATGTCTATGAGAAATTGCAGCTGCATTAAGCAGACATGGCTTTAATAGAAAAGTTTATGTAATATAGACTTATTGCGTCAATCATTCAGTCCATATATGTAGTCACTCCCTTTATGGTGAAGAGATAACAGTAACTTCAAATGTTGGTACTTAGTTAACAATGACACAATTGTACAGATTAATTTCTGAGTGTTAATATGCTGAAATTCTATGCAATATTTCAAATATCACAGTAACCTGGAAGATTTAGAGCAATTCTTTGATTACTTGTGTCTTGAATAAAATCATAATTAAGTGATGATCTTGGTTCAAATGGGAGATCTAAACATTCTAAATGTGTGCAACACATATTAACTTAAATATAATACATAAAATATAGATGGGGAAGTGGGTATACAAAGGTGGGAAACTAGGAAATTTTTTCAAATAAATGCTTCTGTGTCTTCAAACCTAGTGACAAAAATTGGATCCCATATCCTTAGAGTCCAAGAGTTTTCCTCTCCTGTGCAATACATATACTTTTAAACATTTGTATGATAGACACATAATGGTTATGATCATCCATTTCAGATAATTCTTTGTAAGGTGTCAAATTTTGCTGAAAAGGCATATTCTGGAAAAGGGACTTTTTTTTCTTAGTTTGCACTTTGCTGACTTAGGGATTTACTAGAAGTTGTAATTGGCTCTTCTGATCACACAATGGAAAGAACATTTTTCAATGTGCTATGGTTCTCCTTTGTGGATTGATAAATGGGGTGAAATATGGTAGAATGCTGAGATAAAGTGGGTTAATAGAAAAGCAGTTTGGGATAATAACATATTGAGTACTTGAACATGAGTCAGTAGACCCAAAGGGGGTCTGATTCACTGAGTCTCTTTGTAACCTTTGGAAACTTCTTTAAACTTTCCTGGGTCAATCAGTAAGCAAGAATAGACAAAGTATATCCAGTAATTGCAATTAGCTTGTAAATATAACAAATATCCATTATAACCAATGGCATCTTGTTTTCCAGGAAGAATAAATTTAACAACTCCCTAAAGGACACATGCCCAGGACTTACTCTATAATGATGAGAGGAATTATGGTATAGTTCAAAGTGTCTAGTATTTGGAGATGGAAAAGGCTTGAGTTCAAATTGTACATTTACTAATGTCACCATGGGTCTCCTTTCTGAACCTCAGTGACCTAAACTGAAATAGGGAAAATATAGTACTTATTTCAGAGGTTTATTGTGAAGATCAAGTAAGATAATGTATGCAAAGAAGCTTACAAATCTTAAAGTAATGTACTGTCAGTTTTTACAAGAAGAATCCAGTTTAAGGTTTATTAAACATTAATAAAATTCAAGGCATTGTGCCCAAAAATATTTAGATGTAATTTCTGCTTATTAGGCTGCCTATTAAAAATAAATAGACAAGAAGCAAGCCAAAGAAATATATGTGCTTATGAATATGCCTGAAGTGAATAAATGCAATTTATTCTAATCATTATATTCTGAATATGATGCAGAATGCTACCTGCTCAATGGTGTTTTTAAAAGGTACATCTTGTGAATTTCATAGAAGATTTCTTTAATGATAGGGCTTTATGTCTGCAAAGTGCCTTTCATTTGTGAATATTTGAGCACTGTAAACACTAATTAGCTTTTACTTCCCTCCCCTACCCTATTTGATGTAAGCAGAGTCTCTAATCCCTATTCTCCCTGTAGGAATAAGAGCCACCAAAATGATTTTCCTCGAGGGATTACCACTTATCAATAAGCCAGTTAAGGGATAAAACTCTACAACTACGAATAGTAACTTGCTTATTTCTATAAGCACATAATTATCTATGTCAGATGAAAAATAAAGATTGGTAGGTTCATTTACAGGCAACAAACAATTCAATGTGCCTCTTCTGTATGAGAGACTGTTTTAGGTATGTGGGCAGAGTCGTTAAAAAAAGACCTCGTAGACCTTGCCAGCAAGGAGATTGCAGTCTAATAGGAGGATAGAACTCATGGGCACAAATTAAATACAAAAACACATTGCCAAAATTGATAACTACATGAAAGTTATGAAGCAGGAAGCCACAATATATTTATCAAGGGTGTGATAATTTTTAATAAGGCAGTTCAAGAACTATTTTAGTAAAAAGGTTGCTTCACATGAGCTGAGACTTGAAAGCAGGCAGCATATCATTAGACAGAGATGTGGACTATGCACGGAGAATTCTGACAACTGAAAGCAAATATACTGCCTTCAAACACTTAGGAAAGCTAAATAACAGCAAGTATTTCCTTTTTGTAAATTGTAACTTGACTTGTAAAAGTTCCCAGGAATATTTAAGGTTAAGGTTAGACCAAGAATAGTGAAGAGATTTGTTGAAATATAGATAGGGGTCTGATGATAAAAGATTTAACAAATAACCTTCTGAAAAAATCGCAATATGCTTTTAAGTTTCTTGCTTATTATTGACATTTTCACCTATATTTTAAGTCTATAGAATCAACAAAATAGAAAATAAAACCCAAATTTACACATTTCCTAATTTTTGACATATAAATTCTTATAATGAAAATCCAACAATTTATTCTTGAGCTGACTTTTACATTTTCCTGAATCTAGGAAGAAAAGAAGTAAAGAAAGGGGGAATAAAACTGAAAAATAAAGTAGGAACCAGGACATCAGGGCCTTGAATACACATGCTGTTGAGGATTTTGTGCATTTTTAACTAATGATTAAATTTATATTCATTTATCTGATGTTCTGCAGAAAAGGGTGGGGTTCATATTTGTAGATTGAAGAGGGAGGCGGGCTCATACTCATTGAGATAGCTATGTTTCTATACCAAACTGCACAGAAGTTCTAGATCCCAAGTTCACTTCAGTGCACAAAAAATGCCTGTCTAAACCCCTGCTCTTTTTATATAGCATTGTGTTTTTTACTAAAGTTTTATAGATTGTTACTGACTTACCTAATCAGAAAGCATTTGAAAATTCTGAAAAACCCATATCGTCCTTGATTTTCCTATGGTTCTTAAGTCACGTGATGTTGGCAAAATGAAATCGACTCTTCCCAGAATCATACAAACTTGAATAAATGCATACAGTGCTTTTGCTCTTGGAAGAGAATCAATAAATAAACATTATATTGCAATGGCAAAACAAAACATAATAAAAGATCTATGAAATGCTATCCCACCTGCAGCCATTCTCAGTTTATACAATGGTACTCAGAGAGTCTCTATTATTGACTCAAATTCAGGAGATCTAGGACATTTACAGTAAGAGTTTGTTTATTTGTCACACTTGTCCCCTACAGTCTGGCAAAGGATTGTCCACTCAGTGCTCAGTTGTATATTGCAGGGTAAATCATCAAATAAATAAACAAAAACTCTGGACATGAGTTCTTGGTCTGCCTATAATTTAGCCCTTGGGATCTCTTGAATATTGGAACTCATTAAAATTTGTTTGTGTATGTGATATGTACATACATATATGGTTGTGTGTGTGTGTGTGTGTGTGTGTGTGTGTGTATTGTGGTGTTTAGGGTATCCTGACACTAACAAGGAACTTTGACTATTTTTTTTTTTAGTTTTTTGTAAGGCAGATGGGGTGAAGTGGCTTGCCAAGGCCACACAGCTAGGTAATTATTAAGTGCGTGAGACTGGATTTGAACTCAAGTACTCCTGACCCTCATGTGCTCTAACCACTGCGCCACCTAGCTGCCCCGAACTTTGGCTATTTTTGATCTCATCTGACCCATGATTTATAAGAATTAGTACTCAACAACTGTCAACTAAAGCAAGAAACACCCACTCTAGTGGACCCCTTTTTTGGGCAATGAACTTCAAGTTCCACATGCCACTTCTCTGATAAGTTTTTTTTTTACTATACCCTATATCATTTGTACTATAAGAAAAGTCACTCATTTAAGGGAATGATGATATGGTCTTTCATCTTACCATAGTTAACCCTATATTTTTTGAAGTGATCCCATTCCATCTTAACTTTAATAGACTGTCCCCTCTGCCATTACCAATCTAACTTTTTTTTCCCTATCTCTCCCTTTCTGGTGGTTTATTTACTAATGTCTACAAACATGCCTGCTTCCCCTATCCTGAAAAAGCCTCAGTTTATATTTCTATCGCTTCCATTGTCCTTTAAACAATTTTTTGTATACATTTATTTTCATGTTGCCTACCCCATTAGATTGAGCACATTAACTTTCTTTTGCCTCTGTTTGTACCCTCTCCACCATTGCTCAGCACTATGCCTGGCAGATAATAAAAGTTTAATTCATTTTTATCGATTAGATAGATAGTGAGAGAAAGACTTCCAGGACAGAGTCAAGATGGTGGCATGAAACTGGCATGCTCCTAGAGCTTTTTCCTATATAATATTAAATGAAGTCTCCACACAGACATTAAAGGTAAAGAGCCCACCCAAAAAATGGTCAAGAGAAGTTTGCAACTGCAGACATCATGGACAATTTTCAGTGAAGGTCTGTCTCTTCAGGGGGGAAATGGGGAAATAAAACCCATTTAGGCAAGAGAGCTAGAAAACCAGAAAGAGTCAAAGGGTCCTGGCAGCCAGGTAGTAGCCCTGGTCCCAGCAGCTAGATAGGAGGCCAGCAGAAAGGGACTTATCCCCAGATAAAGTCTGAAATCTGGGAACATTTAAGCAACAGAACATGGCTGGAAACAAACTGCTGCATGGGCAACATCCTGGCAAATGATAAGACAGTGATCAAACCCCAGCCCCAAAACAAAAAGGATGAGACTATCTCCTTATACACAGTAGAGCTCAACAATCAAAGTGAGCAAAAAAAAAAAGTACTAAACATAGAAAGCTTCTATTCAGATAGAGATAATAAAAATGCCATCCCAGAAGAAGAAGAAAGCAGTACCAAATTTCCTAAGTGGGAGGTTAGGAATTTATGACATGAACTCAAATTCAAAACTTCATAAAAGAGCTTAAGAAATTTAAATATCAAAGAAGAGAGGAAGAAACAAAATGAGAACCAGGCAGGAAAATTATAAAAATTGACCAAAGAATGATATCAACTCCTTTAAAAGTAAAAATAACCAACTGAAAAAAATGGAACTCAGCCAAAACATAAAAGAAGCCCATTTAAAGGAACTCAACTCAGGTAAGAAATAAAGTTAACCAACTGAAAAAGGAAACAAAAAGCTAACTGAAGAAAATAAAAACCCTGAAGGTTAGAATTGAACAAATAGAAACTAATGAAACTATTAGACACCAAGAAATCAAACAAAATCAAAAGACTGAAAAAAAGGAAGAAAATGTAAAGTAACTTTTAGGAAAAACAGACAATATAGAGAATAGTTCCAGAAGAGATAGCTTATGAATTCTTGGTCTACCAGCAAATCTATATGGAAAAAATACCCTGGAAAATATCTTTCAGGAAATTATCATGAAAAACTATAATGTTATCCTAGATCAAGAAGACAAAATAGTCCTTGAAAGAATACACAGAACAACTCCAAGGTGTTATTCCAAAGATTATCATAGTCAAATTCCAGAATTCTCAAATAAAGGAGAAAATGATTCAAGCAGCCAAAAAGAAGCAGTTTAAATACAAAGAAAGCATAATCAGAATTTCACAGGACTTAATAGCTTCAACATTAAAGGATCAGAGGGTTTGAAACATGATATTTTGGAGGGCAAAGGATCTTGGATTATGACTAGGAATTTAGTACCCTAATAAATACTCTCAAATTCTGTCAGGGGGAAAAGATGCATTTTCAATGAAATAGAGGACTTTCAAAATTTTCTGATAAAAAGACCAAGACTGAACAGAAAATTTGATCATAAAATACAAGGCTCGAGATGAGTGAAAAGGTAAATAGGAGAAATAAAACAAATGCTAGTCAGGAATATTATATTGTACACATCACTACAAGGGAAGATAACACATAACTTTTTGAAAATTATATTTCTCTTGGGATAGTTAATGGTTTAATATAATTGAAGGAATTGTACTTAGAGGATATGGGTATGATTGGTTTTTGTCCTTTGTTATTGAAGAAGATCAAAATGGAATCATTATATTTGAGACAAATTCCATTGTGTGTCTGACTGTGGCTGATCATTTCAATACAAGTGCTCTATCACAGGTAAGACAAAAAATGTTCAGATGAAAATCTTGTGTGTTTACTCTAAACATGAATTTCATGTTTCCTTTGAGCTACTTTAATTCTACCTTGCTCATAGTAGAGCTTAGCACCTTCTCTGATGACAACCTCCTGTGCACTGTGGCAGTGTCTCCCATACCTTATAATCAGTTCTAAAGTTCTTAAGAGAAACCTTCAGAGTATCTCAGTGCAGAGTATTTAGAAGCTCTACACATAATTAAATCAGAATTAACCTTACTTTTCTATAAACCTTAGTTAATGAGGGCTGTAGTAAAATAGGGGCAGAAAGGTTGGAAATAAATAGATTAGGAAGTGATCTTGCTTTAATTCATATTTTAGTTAAGCAGGCTATTAGCACCATGGTTGATGTGATAAAGCTACAGAGGGAAAGAGTGTACCCAATACTTTGACTGGAGAGGGTTAGCGGACTATTCTTGGAATACTGTCGAGAAGGAGGGAGAGGGTGCACATGGAGGATCTGAACACGAAAACATCATGAAGAGATTTTACTTTGCTTGGTACTTTTACTACAATTGGAGGGAGTGTATTGGAAGGGAAATAATTATTTCATGAAACAATTTGACTTTGCATGATTTTTTTTTTAGGTTTTTGCAAAGGAAATGGGGTTAAGTGGCTTGCCCAAGGCCACAGAGCTAGGTAATTATTAAGTGTCTGAGGCCGGATTTGAACTCATGTTTCCTGACTCCAGAGCTGGTGCTCTATCCACTGTACCACCTAGCCACCCCACATGATATTTTTAATCTTGAGAATTTTGTGTCCATCAGGGTACTTGAAAAGGGGATAAGGTACAAAGTGATTATAATTTGATGTGCTTTATGGCTCTTGAGAAGTGTATTTCTTTTTTTGTTGTTCTTTAATAACATTTTTATTGCTTTTCTATTATTCTATTTACAAACAACATGAACATTCTTGGCCTCATGATACGAAGCAGTTCTAAACTGTGGTCTAGCCATGTAGACATCATCATCATGGGAACCAAGAAAAGGCCAAGCATTGTACACGAGCCAGTATTTTCCAGTTGAAAATATTTTACACATATAGAACACTTATAAAATGTTCTTGGATGTAAACACTGTTAAGATGTGCCATTTTAAATTCTATACTCAAATAACTCTAGATACATCAAAAATAGAGGAACTTTATAATTGAAACTGATATGGCATTTTAAGGCTACAAACAGATCTCTTTATTCATTTTAAAATGCAATTATTCAAATACAATGCAAATACAATAGAATCAGACATTTCATAAACATTACTGCTTTATATTTTTATATTTTAAAAGAAGCCACCTGTAAATACCATTTTCTTTTGCAAAATAAGAAAACAAAAATAAAATTACAGTAAAATATAAAAAATTCTCAAGTGGAAAGGTGATCTTTCCCAAAGTTCTTAAGCTTGTCCTTAATCATTCTCTATCACATGCTGCTTCAACAAACTTGGTCTACTTTAACAGTAGTATGATTTTTTTAAAGACTTATTCAGTAGCTTAATTAAAATCTAAAAAATTCTGAGGTTTGATAACAGTATTTTTTAGAGAAATGTATTTCTAATGAGACAGAAGAGAGGAGGGAATTATTGACCTTGAGGCAATGTTGCTTATGAATGAAAAAAAGCAATGAGTCAAAAAATCTTTAAGAATAGTATGTCTGGGGGCAGCTAGGTATTACAGTGGATTAAAGCCCTGGAATCAGGAGTACCTGAATTCAAATCCAGCTCAGAAACTTAATAATTGTCTAGTTGTGTGACCTTGAGCAAGTCACTTAACCCCATTGTCTTAAATGAATAAAAACAATTAAAAAAAGAATAGTATGTCTGTTAGAACAGATGAAAGTAGTATATTTTGACTTGGACATTTGACAAGGGTTAAAACAATTAAAATATAAAAAGGACTATAAAAGGAGAAGGTTAAGCACTATGGGACAAATAACACTAGGTGAAGAGGAACAAAAACCTATTATAGAAAAGGAAAAGAAGGAAGGGAATAAACAATGAGTAAATCCTTCTCAATAGATTTTACCCAGAGAGAGAATAACATACATTCCAAATTTGGTTTAAAAATTTATCCTTCCCTCCAGGGAAGTGGGGCAGAAAAGGGAAAGAAAGGGGAAGAAGGGACTGATAAAAGGGACAGTGAATGCAAAAGTAAAAGCAAAGTTAGAGTTAAAATTTAAAAATAAAATTAAAGGAAAAAAGGGAGCAAAACATTTACAAGGAGCAATAAGAGGAAAGGAATGAGAAAAGTATGATTGGGGAAAGAACATGGAGGGTAATACAGACTTAGCCATCTTGACTGTAAATGTGAAAGGGATGAACTCTCCCATAAAAACAGAAGCAGATAGCAGAATAGATTAAAAATCATAGTCCTGCAATATGTTGTTTACAAAAATATATTTGAAGGAGAGAGATACACACTGGTAAAACGTGAAAGACTGGAGAAAATATCTTATGAGTCAGTGGAAGTAAAAAAATCAGGATTAGTGATTCTGTTTTCAGACAAAGCAAAAACAAAAATAAATCTCATCAAAGGGGTTAAAGAAGGAAATTCATCTTCTTAAAAATCACAATAGGCAATGAATTTATAGTATTATTACTCAACATATAAGTACCAAGTCTTATGTCGGCTTCTAAGTTATCTTTTTAAATTTATTTTTATTGATATTTTATTTTTATAAATACATGTTATGAAAGTTTCTCAAGTTAAATCCATAGGCATATGAATATTTTTAAGTTACTAAATTTCCTTCAGAGGCAGTCAGGTTAACATTGTACATAATTATTTGTGATAAACATGTTTACAGATTAGTCATTTTCAGAATGAGGAATTAAGATTAAGGGAAAGAGATCCATAAGAGATATTTCTTTTAGTATTCATCAAATTCTGAAGGATATTTTTTTATTTTTATAATTTTTTTTGGTTTTGTTTTGTTTTTCTTCCTCTCGATGGGAATAGCATTGTTCATAGATGGTCTTCTAGGGTTGTCCTAGCTCTTTGAATGGCTGAGAGGAGTTGTTTCCATCAAGGTTGATCATCTCACAATTTTGTTGTTAATATGTATATTGTTCTCTTGGTTCTGCTCCCTTCTCTCAGCATCAGAACCTGTAACTTATTCCATGTGTCAATATAGTCCAACCATTTATGGTTTTTTATAGAACAATAATATTCCATGGTATTCATGTGCCATAACTTGCTAAGTCATTCCTCAATTGATGGGCATATCCTCAATTTCCAATTCTTTGCCACTACAAAAAGAGTTCCCACGAATACTTTGGAGCATGTAGGACTTTTTTCCATTTTTTATGATATTTTCTAAATATAGGACTAGAATTGGAATTGCTGGGGTAAAGGGTATGAAGAGTTTCATTGCTTTGTGGTTATAGTTCCATATTGCTCTCCAGCATAGTTAGTTGCATTCACAACCCCACCAGCAAAGCATTAATGCCCCAGTTCTCCCACTATCTCTTCAACACTGATCATTTTCCCTTTTTCTCATCTTAGTCAATCTGATAGGTGTGAGGTGATACCTCATTGTAGCTTTAATTTGCATTTCTCTAATAAATAATGATTTGGAAGATTTTTTCATATGATTGTATATAGCTTAAATTTCTTCATTTGAAAACTGTCTGCTAATATCCTTTGACCATTTATTAAATGGGAATGACTTGTAACCTTATAAATTTGATGTAATTCTCTTTATATTTTAGTCTTGAGACCTTTATCAGAACTCTTAGTTGTGAGGATTGTTTCCCAGCTTTCTACTTTCCTTTTAATTTTGGCTTCATTGATTTTATTAATGCAAAACCTTTTCAATTTAACATAGTCAAAATCATTTACTTTGTAGTTTACAAGGTACTCTATTTTTTCTTTGGTCAAAAATTTGTCCCTTTCCCATAGATCTGATAGATAAACTATTTCTTCATCTTTTAATTTATCTATGGCATCACTCTTCACGTCTAAATCCCTTACCTATTTTGACCTTATTTTGGCATAGGGTATGAGATATGGCTCTGTGCCTAATTTTTGCATACTATTTTCCAGTTTCCCAACAATTTTTTTCAAATACTGAATTCTTACACCAAAAGTTAATATCTTTGGTTTCCAAGTTCTTAGAGAAGAATCTGAATGAATTAAAAGTAGACATAGACAGCAAAACTTTAATAATGGGTGGCTTCAACCTTCCTCTCTCAGAATTAGATGAATCTAACAACCGAATAAACAAAGAGGGAAGGTAAGAAGGTTAATAAAATCTTAGAAAACTTCTAAGTCTAATAGACTTCTGGAGAAAACTGAATGGGGATAGAAAGAATATACCCTTTTCTCCGTAGTTCATGGTACTGATACCAAAATTTGCCATGTGCTTAGGGATACAAGCCTTACAGTCAAAAGCAGAAATAATAAATACATGTTTGTCAGATCAAAATGCAATAAAAATTACATGTAATTAAAGGTCATGTAAAGATAAATGAAAAATTACTTGGAAACTAAATAACTTGATTTTAATGAATAAGTGGATCAAATAATAAATAATAGAAATAATCAATCATTTCACCCAAGAAAATAACAATGAGGCATAAAAACTGCTAGAGAAAATTTATATATCTAAATGTTTATATGAATAAAATAGAGAAAGAGGAGATCTATGAACTGGATATGCCAGTAAAAAAGCTAGGAAAAAAACAAATCAAAGATCCCCAATTAAATATCAAATTATAATTTCTGAAAATCAAAAGAGAGAATAATAAAATTGAAAGCAAGAAAACCATTGATCTAATAAATATAGCTGTCTTGATTTTATGTAAAAACAATAAAATAAATAAACCTTGAGTTAATGTGACTAAAAGAGGAAAAAATATCAAATTACCAGTATCAAAAATGAAAGGGATGAACTAACTACCAAAGAGATAATTTAGAGCTATTTTGCCAAATTATATGCCAATAAATTTGATATCCTAAGGGAAATGGGTGAATATTTACAAAAATACAAACTGATTTGATTAGCAGAAGATTAAATATAATACTTAAATAACCCCATTTCAGAAAAACAAATTGAAGAAACTGTCAATCTAAGAAAAAGTTTCCAGGTTCAGATAGATTTACAAGTAAATTCTACCAAACTTTAAGGAACAATTAATTCCAATTCTATGCAAACTATTTTAAAAAGTAGGAGAAGAAGGAATTTTGAAAAATTACTTTTATGACACCAATTTTTTTTTACTAATACCTAAACCAGAAAGAGTCAAAACAGAAAAATAAAACTATCAACCTATCTTCCTAATGAACGCTGGTGAAAAAATGATTTTAAAATTAAATTTTAACAAAAAACATTAAATCAAGTTATCGCTAAGATAATTCACCATGATCAGGGAGTATTCACATTGGTTTGTAGGGATGGTTCACTATTAGAAAACACTCATCTTAATTTAATATAGCATTAACTAAACCTATAGAAATCATATGATTTATCTAAATATATGCTGAAAAAACCTTTCACACAAATCAAGTTATTCTTTTAAAAAAACACTAAAGAGTATAGGAATAAATTGAATTTTTCTTAAAATAATAAGCTGTATCCATCTAAAATCATCAGCAAATATATTTAATGGGGTTAAACAAGGAACATTTCTAATAAATTCAGGGGTAAAACAAGGAATTTTATTATCGTCATTACTATTCAATATAATATTAGAAATTTTATTTTCAGCAAAAAAGAAGATAAAGAAATTGAAGGAATCAGAATTAACAATGAAGAAGCAAAACTTTCACTCTTTGCAAGTGATATGATGATATACTTAGAGAACCCTAGTAAATCATTAAAAAGAAATCTATTTGAAACAAAACCTTCAGCAATGTATTAGGATATAAAGTAAACCCACAGCACTTATCAGCATTTCTAAATATGAATAACAATGCACAAGGACAAGAGAGAAAAAAAATTTTCATTTAAAGCAACTGCAGATAATATAAATCCTATCTTTCAAGCAAATACAGAAACTGTGTGAACACAATTACAAATAAAGCTAGATGGCACAGTGGATAAAGCACCAACCCTGAAGTCAAGAGGAACAGAGTTCAATTCCAACATCAGACACTTAATTACCTATCTGTGTGACCTTGGGCAAGTCACTAAACCCTGTTGCCTTGCCCCACCAAAAAACAAAAACAAAATAAAGTCAGATCTAAACAATTTGAAAAATGCCAATTGCTCATGGTTAGGCCAAGCTAATATAATAAAAGTGACAATTCTACTCAAATTAAGTTACTTATTCAATGTTATACCAATCAAAATAAATAACTATTTTACAGATTTAGAAAAAATGATAAAAATATGCATTTGGAGCAACAGAAGATCAAAAATGTCAAGGGGGCTGATGCAAAAAAAAGTAAAGGAAGGACTGGGACATTAATGCAGTGCTGGTGGAAGTGTGATCTAATCCAACTATTCTATAAAGCAATATGGAACTATGCCCATAGGGAAATAAAACTGATCACACCCCATTTACCCAGCAATACAAATATAAAATATATATCCAGAAGAAATCATAAAAAATTGGGAAAAGTCTTACATGTTTCAAAATATTTATAGTAGATCTTTTTGTTGTGGCAAAGAATTGAAAATCGAGGGATACCCATCAATTGGGGAATGGATGAAAAAGTTATGGTATTATGAAAGTTATGGAGTACTCTTTTTCTATGAGAAACCATGAATGGTCAAATTTTAGTGAATCATGGAAAGGATTACATAAATTGATGCCAAATCAAGGGAGCAGAACCAACAAAATAGTGTACACATATATATTTTTTTTTTCTTTGTGAGTTGATCAAGTATGATGGATGAGCTACTCTCAGCAGTTCAGAGACCTAGGACAACCCTGGGAGTCCTGTTATGGACAAAACCATCCACATCCAGATGAAAAAAACAAACTCAGAATCTGAATCAATACTATGTTCACTTTTTAAAATTTCTCTTGTTTTTCCTTCCTATCCCATGGTTTTCCTTTCTTTTCTCTTAGCTTGAATTTCTCATAACCAAAATTACTAGTACATAAATATGTTAAACACACATGTACATGCACAATGTTCACTATGCTGTTTGCCTGAGGGGAAGGGGATGGTAATGGAAGATGGAAGAAAATTGTGTACCTATAAATATCCACGTGGATGAATGTTTAAAAACTTTCTTAACATGTGAGTGGAAAAATAAATTATAGTATGAATAAAAAAGAAAAAGAAAAAAGATAGATATGGAGAGAGGTACTTTATTCTTAAAATCAATAGCTGATAAAGATCTTTGAGGAGATATTCACATTCAGACCTGTGCCTTAGAAAGATTACTTTGGAAGGAAGGTAAAGAATTGGAGAGGAGAGATATTAGAGGGAGGGGATAAGTTTGGAGGCTCTTAGGAGAATCCAAGCAAGAAATAATGAGGGTGGAAAACTGGGGAACAATGGATGTAGAATGTTGCATAAGAAGTCAACTTTTTTCTATGGGTTGCTTAGTATTACTAAAATCATTGTCTTTCCTTTTTTTACTACTTAATAAAATAGATGTCTCATTGAGGAGGATAATAGAAGGAGGAATACATTTAGATTATTAGGTCCAAAAAAGCAATAAAATTTTACATAGAAACAAAAAAGAATGAGGACTTAAAATAGTTTTTAACAATGGAATGAAGGGACTCAAATGCATGTGAATCATAAGAAGGTATAGAAAAAGACGTAGCAATTCACCATGTAAAGGGTGAAGGATAAAGAAATAGGAATTAAAAATGAGGAGTTAGGTCATTAAAAGGATGATAATACTATCAACAGAAATATGTAGTCTAAGATTAGGCATTCTGTCAAACCAAAGTAAACATTATTCAAATCAGGATTTGCATTAATTTAAACATAGCATGTATGTGTATGAGCAGAAGCAGAAACTTACTATTGAATATTGAAGTCACACTTAAGTACATTATTTTCTGAAAAAGATTAAGTCTTAGATAACACATTAAATGACCTGATGGGCAAATGTCTTCCTCTTTAAATTTGTTTCAGCATGTATGCAAATAAACTTTAAGTTAGCTGCTATCTTTGACTTTTTATACTTAAGTCAAAAATTAGCTAAGCCCAGTCTTAGAAGTATAATAAATAAAATGGTTAATTGCTTATATTGCTTCATTGTATATTTTCATTGCATGATATATAATATACATAGAAGGATATACAGAAGAATAAGTCTGTTTGACACCAAAATTTAGAACTGAGAGCAAGAGGTGAAAGATGCAAAGAAGTAAATTTAAACTTGATGTGGGGGGAAAAATCATAACAATAAGAGTGTAATTGGTTTCCTCAAGAGGTTGTGAATGCTAATAAGACATCTTCAAGCAGAAACGGAATGGCATTTTGTCATTTGTAATGGGTTTCTTTTGCAGATTCAGGATAAACTGGGTGGCTGCTGATGTCATTGAAATTCTGTGATTCTTTGAAATTTACTAAATTAAACAGGGTTATACAGAGGATTATCCAAACTACAAAAGTGAAGAAAAGCAAACTCTCTTAAAACACTACTGGAAATTCATTCTCAACAAGCCTTCTTTCAGTGGAGAGGTGATTTCTTTGCTTTACTTGCTCTTTCTTCCCTTAGTAGATGGTTCTGTGAATTATAGTGATGAATAAAACCTCTCTGGTAATGAGTCTACTTAACCATTTCTGGACTTCTAATACCTGTCCAACTTTGAAAGACATTTAAGAAATCATAATCTATTGTTATAATTCTGGATAGCCATGGATAATCTCCATTTCAGGGAAGAGAAGGACTTCAATAGAAAACATATATTTCAAAAGGAGATATATTAATCATCCTAGATATTATTCCAATAAATCAAAAAGTTAAATTTTATCTTTTTTTAAAAATATTTTGTTACTTGAATATATCACTGAAAAATGTGATCCACCTGACATTCATTTGAATTCTAAATTACTAACATTTTACTTTGTTTCATTGTCTCTGTGCTTGCTAATGTAGAAAGCTGCATGTTACAAAAAGTGTTAAAAACATTGTTAATACTTATTGCTAAGCTCCATTAAAGAATTTTTCTTTCATTGCTTTTTATTAGTTATAATTGGGTCATAATGTGGTATCTACATTTGGAGTAAGTCTTTTGTTTTTTTAAAGATTTCCCCTTAGTAGAAAGTAAATAGTGAACAGTCTTTGTCTTACTTCTGTGTATGAATAATCTCTTTTAATGGCCATTAGTCAAATTGTAAATGTCTCCTGTATCCCCTTCAAGATGTAATTGCAATTTCTAAGATTGGGAAAGAAAATAAAACAAACGCCACCACCAACAGAAAAACAAGTAATAGAAGTGAAGGATTTCATGTCATTCTTTATATTGTTTTTCTTTCTTTTCTGTCCTCCAAATGTGACCAAGTTTACTGAACTATAACAAAATCCTTGTCTTCTCATTACCATTTGTTGTGTGAAACTCCCTTGAATTGTTTTCTTAGAATTATCCTGACAGCCCTACTATGAAAAGAGCAATCTTTATTCCTTTTCCTCCTCTAGAATTCTAACAGAAAATCTCCCTCTATTTTCTATTTTCTGAAGCCAAACCACTGCCCACACCATTACATCATTTACTCAGCCACAACAGTTCCCTTGCACCAAATGTTGTAAAACCTAAACGTTATCTCAATATCCATGTACTTCCACTTTGGCAGTTTTCGGCCATCTATACTTGTCATTAGAATAAAGAGAAATATCTCACTCTATTCTACAAGCTTTTCCAAACATGAGCTATATCTTTATTGACTATATGGACATATTCATTATTTTTAATCCTATGGGGGCACTCCGGTGTTTACTTGAATAACTTACTTAATTCTCTGTAACTCCCTGAATAGCTTATTTGATTCTCTCTAACAGTGATGACCAAAATCTGGCAGGCCTTTGCATAAGCCAGAATTTATGAATCTTATCCAATAGTTAAGGAACTCTGGGAAATGTTAAGTTCTCTGTTCATTTGAGGGAATTCACTACATCTCATCTCTAAATTTTGTCCAGGTGGATATATCTTGTTAATCCTAGCCACCAATTTACTTGAAAATTCTACCTTCTCTTCCCTTCTTCATTTCAGTATTTTTTTAATCACAAGATTAATGGAACTGATCACACAAGCATTATTTGAATATAGACATATTTTTAGTATATGAACAATGAAGAAAAGTACATATGATGTATATGTTAAAATAGTTGTATGATCTTCTCCAAATTATAAACAATTCAAACATAATTTCTAGGGAAACTCCAAATCTAATCGTCCCAAGAATATAGCTCACCTTTCTGATTTTTAGGGAGTCAGAAAAATTATTCATTCTCAGGATTCTTAATTTTTAGGTGTTCTATGTCATCCTCTACTTACCAATGCTGCTTTCTTTATCCATGACTCTCATAACTAGCCAGAACAATGATTGCAGTTCTTCCAAAGATACAACCAGACTAGCTCTCCTAGATCTATTCAGTAGTGAGAGAAAAATACAAACATTTGCTGAGCATCATTGGTCTATATTCCCTTCTCTGTCATTGACCCTTCTCTTGAGATTTCTGTCCCAGAATTTCAAGAACTCCATTATTATTACCTCATTTGAAATGTTTATTACTTCTACAACAAAAGCTTCGTAAATTACTAACCTTTCTCTTTTTCTTTCACTTTTTGCTTTTTAAACAGTATTGAAATCAAGTGTTGAGGACTGTTGAAAAATCCAGGGGGTAGGGTATGATATTTGATATGCTCAATAAATATGCACAAATAGGTAGGCTTTTATAAATGTATCATAACACATAAAGACAGGATAGCCTAAAATAGAGGTCACAAATCACTGGTTTTACATACCACTTCTCACACTAATTTTGTGTCCTTGGAAAATAATACCTATATGCTTCATTAAAAATCCCTGCAACTTGTCTAGCTAGTTGTAAATGAATGCTATCTGCATGTATAAGAAGGAATTATCAAATTGGGCATTTCTAACACTGGAAAAATGTTCAATTGTTGGAATAGTTATTAAAATATATACTTATATGTGAGCACAAAATACTTTTGGAATATAAATTCATGTTTGTTGAACATAATTAGAAATCAATTTTGCTATTAAGTTTGTTAATCAACAATGTTTCTTCAAATCCATAACTCTGAGATGTGCATCTTATTCGTATTGTTTTTCTTTTGGTTAAAATATGGTGTCCTTTGGCATTGTCCTATCTTTCTAATGGATGTCCTATTATCTCTGTGAAAATATAAGATGAATCCTTTGTTCTATCTCAATCAGGCCATTTACTTGCTTGCAAAGTTGTCACCTTGGATTTCTTCTTCAATTGCTCTGTTTATATGAAGTCAGATGATTGTGATGGATATTTAACCTGTCAAAACTACCTCGCCTAGCCATCAGGATGGCAATATTTAATGTTTCTTGACACAAGTCATATCCTACTTGCTGTGAAACTCAAATTTTTAAATGGCTCATTAGCTTTTTAATAAAATCAAAATGAAAAGCAAAAATAAGAATAAAATGAGTTATGAATTTCAGTCACAATTGGATTTTCCTTCCCAATAATCTTATCCTGTAAGTTTAGCAAATAGAAACCCAAGATTTTTTTTAATTAAGTACCTACAGTGTGCAGAGCTCTTTTAAATGTACTTAGTAAGGGAACACAAAGCTAAAAGATTACATAGTCCTTATTCTGAAGGAGCTTCAAATTATATAGGTGATTATGGCATATTGGCAAACAAACAAAATGCAAAATAATATGTCATATTTAAGGCAAAGTAAAGGAGCTTAAAGATCACTTAGACTCGTCCCCTTTTTATTTTCCAAATAATAAAACTGATAGAAAACCTAAATTGGTTTCAGATTCAACATTTAGATCTAGGTCCAGATATCATTCTACTACAACACATTATCCCCAAATGATCAATTCAATCAAATTGCTATGCAAATGGGGGCAGCTAGTTGGCAAAGTAGATAGAGCAGTAGTCCTAGAGCCTCAACATTTATTATTTGCTTATCTGTGTGACCTTGGGCAAATCACTTAACCATCATTGGCTTACAAAAATCCAAAATAAAATTTTTAAATATTTATATGCAAAAGAGAAGAAATTTTGCTAGCTGTGACATTGGGGAGTTAAGAAAGGATCCTTGGAGCAAATGGTATTTCCATTAGACTTCAAAAGATGAGCGTTTTTCTAAGAGTCAGAGAGAGAGAAAGGTTCCTATTCTCATAGAATGTTTTAAAGTTATTTATTTATTTTCAATCATATGCACAAATTTATTCTTAAGTTACAAAATTTCCTTCCATCCATTCTTCCCATCTCCCTCTCCTTAGTGGCAAACGGTCAGGTTACCATTGTACAAACATATTTTGATAAAGATGTTTAGAGATAAGTTATTTTCAGTATGAGAAATTAAGCTTAATGGAAAGATACATAAGAGATAATTTTTATAAAATATTCATCAGATTTTGAAGGATTGGTTTTACTTATTTTGTTTTGTTTTGTTTTTCTTCATCTGGATGGGGATTACATTGTCCATAGGCTGGCCTAATATGGTTGTCCAAGCTTTCTGAACTGCTGAGAGGAGCTGCTTCAATTAAGGTTAATCATCTCACAATACTGTTGTTAATGTGTAAACTGTTCTCTTGGTTCTGCTCCCTTTGCTCAGCATCTGATCCTTTAATTCATTCCATGCTTCTCTGAAGTCTGACCATTTATGGTTCCTTATAGAACAATAATATTCCATAGTATTCATGTACCCATAGCTTGTTTAGCTATTTCCAAATTGATGGGCATCCCTTCAATTTCTAATTGTTTGCCACTACAAAAAGAGCAGCTAAGAATATTTTGGAATATGTAGGACTTTTCCTAATTATTTTATGATTTCTTCTGGTTATAGAACTAGAATTGAATTGCTGGGCAAAGGGTATGAACAGTTTTATTGCTCATTGGATATAGTTTCATATTGCTCTCCAGAATGGTTGGACTATTTCACAAATCCACCAGCAATGCATCAATGTACTGATCCTCCCACAATCTCTCAAACATTGATCATTTTCCCTTTTTCTCATCCTGTCCACTCTGATGGCTATGAGAAGATACCTCATTGTTGTTTGCATTTCTCTAATCAATACTGATTTGGAATATTTTTCCATATGATTATACATAGCTTTAATGTCTTCATTTGAAAACCGTTTATTCATATCCTTTGACCATTTATCAATTGGCAATTACTTGTAACTTATAAATTTGATGCAATTCTCTATATAATTTATAAATAAGACCTATGTCAGAACACCTAGTTGTGAAGATTGTTTTTCAGCTTTCTGCTTTCCTTCTAATTTTGGCAGCACTGACTTTATTAATGCAAAAAAAATTAATTTAATATAGTCAAAATCATTTTGCATTTTTAATGTACTCTCTTGTTTTGTCATAAATTTATCTACTTTTCATAGATTTGGTAGAGTATTTCAGTCTACTAATTAATCTATGGTATGGCCCTTTATGTCTAAATCCTGTACCTGTTTTGGTCTTATTTTGGTATAGGATGCGAGATATGAGTTTATGCCAAGTTTTTGCCATACTACTTTTCCAGTTTTCCCAACAATTTTTGTCAAATAGTGAGTTCTTATCCCAGAAGCTGATGTCTTTGTGTTTGTCAAATCATAGATAGCTGTAGTCATTTACTGCAGTTTCTTTTGAACCTAATCCACTAATCCATTACTCTTATTTCTCAACCAGTACCAGGCACTTTTGATGACTGCCGCTTTATAGTATAGTTATAGATCTAGTAGAGCTAGGTCATTTTCCTTTACATTTTTTAATCGATTCTTTGCTTTTATTTCTTTTCTTGACCTTCTGTTTCTCCACATGAATTTTTTACTATTTTTTTCTAGCTCCTTAAAATAGTCAATTCGTAGTTTGATTGGTATGGCACTGAATAAATAATTTAATTTAGGTAGAATTGTCATTTTTATATTAGTTTGAGCTAACCATGAGCAACTGACATTTTTCCAATTATTTAGATCTGACTTTATTTGCCATTCTCAAAGAATTAACAAAGTGATGAAAATATTTTATTCAAGCCTATGTGAGTTCAGAAAGGATGAAAAGTCTAGTCGGACTAAAGGTTAGGGGTTAGGGTTGTATTCTACCTGGTACAATTGTGTCACTCAGCACCTGAGATTTTATATGAGAATTTCCAATTCCCTTAATAAAAATATAGTTAAATATTCTCAGATGAGGCAAACACAGGTCGGCAAAAGACAGTCCATAGTAAGGTAAAAACAAACAAAAAACTTTAAAAAGGAGTTAAAAAAAGGAAGAAAGGAGAGTTTTTTAGAATCTCATGGTTTCCCACCAAATTCATTAATGATTCTTTATAATCTCTTCACCCAAAAAGTTCATTAAATAATGTAAAATGGTAATATCTTATAGACAAGGAAATTGAAAGTTAGGCAAGCTTAAGTAACTTGCTCAGCATGACTTACCTAGTAAATAGAGATTTGTGCTCAATGAAAAGCTTGGGGCAGATGAATGATATTGTCATGTACATGTCTATTTTTATAATTACAAATTATTACACCCTCACAAATTATAGCAACATATTGCTTACTCTAGAGAGAAATAAAATGTTCATTGCTATCAAATTGGTGTATTTCTATAGTGGAATTTTCCAAAGATATTTATTCTTTTTAACTGTTACATTAAAAATTTTTTATCATTAACCTAGTTGAGAACATATATTTTGTTTATGAAATTTAAAGATGATATAGATGTCAAAAGGTTAGAAAATATGTCAGAATTATGAACCAAAAAGTTAATAAAAGTTTATTAGTAATTCTCAAACAGTGGACTCAGAAGCAACCACCTAGGGGACTTCAGAGTTATTGCAAGGAATCCCATGACAAATATTTTCATTGGTCTTTAGTCCAATAAAATATGAAATTTTACATTATGAGCCATAAATAAAAGTAGCTTGAGCAAAGTGGATAATATTCAAACTATGCTACATATATATAAATATATATATGTATATATGATTTTATATAGAATTTATAAATGTATTTAGTAATTTTTCCCATCACCATTTTTGTTACTGTTTATGACTACTAATTTCCAAATGTTATCATGCTGGGGAAGTTCAACTTTTTTTGCTTCAGAACTATTACAAATCACTCTAGAGTAGTCTAAAATTTTGATTGTCTAATGTCCTTATAAAAATAATGTATAAAATGCAGCAAATTCTTTTACAGTTTTTAATGGTGATGAATTTCTATAAGAAGTATTACGCTGTTAATTTTTTTGTACTTTTATAATTTCCTCCTTTATATTACTCCATTATATGTACGTGTATATATCTGAATATATATTCACATGTAGATATGTATTACAAGTTTGTGTATTTATGAAAATGTATAGATATGTACACTTTCATATATATGCTTTGTTTTCCTGGTTTTGCTTTCTCTTATATTACTAATTTTGATATTGATATTGTTAAAAAACTATTGATGGACTATTGTTTATAGGATAAGATACAGACTACATTGTTTGGCATTCTATAGCTTTCACAGCATGACTCTTCCTCTTTCCAATTTGATTTTAAATGACTTTCTCTTCTGTATTGTAGCTTCCTTTCAATCTAAACAGCTTCATATTCCCTTGTATGGGAGCATATTTCTCATGTCTAAATGCCTTTGCATAGGATATCTCCCATAACTAGGAATATAATGTTACTATAATTACATACCATTATTGGGTTTTTATAAGTTTTTTCTAGTTACTTTTACCAGGAATATGGGGGGGGGTGTACATTTATAAGCTCTTTTGTTTTCCTTTATCATAATATTATTAAGACTTATTTGAGATAATGGATTTATTAATGCAAAATGTCACTGGTTTTGAAACTTACTAAATAATCTTTGCAATTTCTTTTCTGAAGTGACAACTTCAATGAAACTACTCTTTCCAAGGTTACTTATTATTGATAAATTTTGTCCTTTACTATCAGATTCCTTTGCTGATTCCTCATCCTTTCCATGGATCTGACACCCTAGTTATCGGTCCTGGAATTCTCTCCTTATACTTTTTTAGTTTTGTCAACTCATCATCTCCTAATGAATTATGTTATCATTTCTATGCAGATGAGTTTCCAATCTTGCATCTTCAAGTATGCGATGGACCTCTCTTCTTGGAAAACATATAGTCAATATTTCCCAAACAGAAATAATCCCCACCACAAAAAACAGAAAGAACACTCTAATATTATTTAACTTCAGTTATTGTTAAGAGCACTGCCATTCTTTTAGCACCAATCTCTGAGTTGTCTTCACTTTTTTTTTTTCCTTTTGTACTTGCCCCATCCCCACATTAAGTCCTGTGGATATTTGTCAACATCTCTCTCAAATGTCATTTTCTCTCTATTCATTCTGTCAGTAGCCTCATCTATACCCTCATTGCCTTTCACAAAGACTGCATCAATAGAATTCTAATTAGATTCATACCCTGCATCTGTCCTCCACATGGCTGACAAATTGATATTACTGGTATACAGGTCACTTACTTCAGTGATTCCATATTGTTTATAGGATAAGTTACAGATTACATTGTTTGGCATTCTATAACTTTTACAACATGACTCTGACTCTTTCCAGTTTGATTTTCAATTACTTTCCCTTATTTATTGTATATTCCTTCCAATCTAGACAACTTCATAGTCCCTTGTAGGGGAACATTACTTCTCATGCCTAAATGCTTCTGTATGCATGGGGCCACCCCCCAAAACTACAATATGTTCAGTTTTCTCCTCTTTCTCCCAATTTTCTTCAAGACAGCTTAAGTCTTCAACAAGATCACTCAGTTGTTAATGTTCCCCTTTCTCAAATTATTGTGTATTTGCTTTGAACACATTTTTATTTACTTGTTTGATTACATGTTCCTTTTCTTCAGAAGACTGAATTCACTGAGAACATGTATTTTGTTTTCTTAGTGTCAGCACAGTGCATGCAACATACTGCATACCATAAATATTTAATACATGGTTACTGATTTCAATTGACTTGACTAATAGAGTGCTTCCCCATGTTCAAAGTCTCTACCTGTAGATAATTCCAAAAGCAATGTAGAAATGTATTTATTTCACTACAACTCCATAAATTTTGATTTTTATCAGTTTAAGTCATCTTTATTACTTCGGTAGTAATTAAAAGTTACTTCTAGAGCCTGTTTCCTCTTACCTCATTATGTAGTGAAGGTAAGCCTGGGCACTTGAAGTCACTGGATTAGTAAAGTACAATCTCTGAGGTCTTCCATCATGATGGAAACATTTCAAATATTCATACACAAGCTGAACCTACTTTACAAGAAATTGTTGAAGGGGCAGCTAGGTGATGTAAGGTAAAAAACACCAGCCCTGAGGTCAGCAGGGCCTGAGTTCAAATCCAACCTCAGACACACAATAATTGCCTAGCTCTGTCATCTTGAGCAAGTCACTCTTAACCCCACTGCCTTAAATAAATGAAATTTTAAAAAAACAGAAATTGTCTAGTCAAGTATAGAGACTATCATCACCAGATGGTTCTGTCTCTCCTCTTGTAGGATCCTATTTTCCAAGATACAATATCTATTCCATTGTTCTCTTCCCACTTCTGTAACTTCATTTGTCTTACAGAAACATTCCCTGATGCCTGACCAAGGTACATTTTATGGTTCTTGCCTCAGGTGCCTAAGATACAAATTATTCCTCTCCCTTTAAGATTTAAAAAGAATTTTACTTACATTAACTTATTGATCTTCAAAGCAACCCAATGCATTATAAACACTGGTTATTATTTTCACATCATGGATAAGGAAACTTATTTTCAAAGAAGGGAAAGATCCTTGTTCAAGATCACAAGATCTAGTATGTATTGAAAATAGGACTTGAATGAGATCTCTCCTAACTATAACATTATTGCTTTCTTCAGTATTCCATGACATTCTTTTGAGCACAATTTTGACACTTTAAATGCAAAATCTTTTTTTCAAGAGTCAATGATTTGACTATCAGAGAAACAGAATTACACTGACATTTGCATTTTTACAATTAAAGAAACCAAAAAGCAAATAATTGATTAAAGGAATGTTAAATTTTAGGTTCTACAGGGAGAAATAAATAAAAGATATGATGGAGTTTTCTTTTAATGATATCAAAGACAATAAGGATTGTAATCTCTCAGAACAATTAATCATCTTATCACCTTATCCTGTAATGTTGATGCAAAAAAATAAAATAACTATTATGAAGATATTTGCAAGAGACTTGTTCATCTAACGCTGAGAATGTAGAAACAGAAATTATAAAGATTTGAGATTCTCAAATAAAGTAAACAAATACCCAAATTGTTGATATTTAGCACCTCTGTCTTGAAGGTGGACAAAAATAGGACAAAAAGTACGTTGGGAAATATGGAACAGACTTATATAACAAAATGATCCAAGTACTAATATACTATTCAGAAGACTTACATCTATATGTCATTATTATTTTCTTTCCGACAAGTGGCAGAGACACTGGATGTGGTACACAACCAATAACACCACAAAAAAGAAAAAGGAAATAGGCATCCTATTAGATAGGAAACAAGGAGTCCAAAACAGGTCAGCAACTGCCTTAGCCAAGAAACATCTCATTCTTGCTAAGGAAGGAGACACAGAGGCCAACAACACCATGAGATGGTAATATATAACTAATTTGTAATACAATGTAAAAATCAATGTTGGAAGATTACAAGCAATAATGATTCATACTTTTTTTAAAAATAAAAGATAGGAAGGCAAATTTGGAGAAATTCTGACATGATACCAAGTAAGCTAGATTATAACAAGAGCATTCATAAATAAAAATGGCAATAGAACAGCAAATAGAAAATAAAACCTGTGAGTCAGAATATTTATATGTATATATATGTATATGTGTATATATATACATATATATATATATGTGTATATATATATATATATATATATATATATATATATATATATATATATATATATATGCAGAAATGACACCAAGGAAAGTGATACAAAGATAGACCAGACAGTATATTCAGGGGAAAATCCATGCTGGAACTGATAAAATCATGAAAGTAATAAAGTATCACTTTATAAGATACCAAATAGAGGGCATGATAAAAAATGAATAAAAATTATATGTGTATATATATATATATATATATATACATATATGTGTGTATCTATCTATCTATCTATATACAGATATGTATGTTTGTATGTATGTATGTGCACTATATAGGGCTTCTCACTACATACATTCCCTTGTACCTATTTTCCCTACATTTATGATGATCAGAGTATATAATGAGATGTGTTTGAGGAAAATACGGTAAAAAGTCATACTCTTACAGATTTTAAAGTCTTTCTGGGAATTTTTTTTTAAATATTACTGAGAAAGGAAAATTCCAAAAGATTGGAAGAAAGCCCAAATGATATTATTACTGAAGAAGGAGCCATAGAGATATCAGTAACTGAACTTAAAATAACTACAATTATTATATTTAGGTACATTCATACATGTATCTAGGATGGAAAGTTCAGAAGAATAATGATCAAGGTTTGAAATTAAATTGGTTATAATTGTATAATTGCTAATCCTGAGATCTGAGAAAGTAAAGTGATAACCTGAAACCCAGGTAGAATGTGTATTTCTCTTCTGATTGCATGCAATAAAAATATAGGTAGATAGACACACACACATATAAATACACATATATACATAAATATCTATACATATACATACATGCATGTATAATATGTATACATACTATATAAAAAATAAAATTACCCAGTAATATATACTATTCAGGAAACTTACATCCATATGTCATTATCACTTTTTTAAGACAAGTGGCAAAGGCACTGGATCTAGTAACAAATATATATATATATATATATATATATATATATATATATATATATATGTACTTGTATGCATGTGTGTGTACATATACGTGTGTGTGTATATATATATATATTTGCTTCCTTATATAAAGGGATTTCTCTACAAATTGCACATAAGAATTATTTACATGTGTGTATATGCATATATACCACATATACTTTTACACAGATCATATACCTTCTTGTATGATCTTTGTGTACATATATGTGCATACATACATAGATACAAATATCAGTTTAAATATGTAGTTGTCACCCTTCTTTCTTGAAAAAGACCAAGATGACATCATTATGTTGGAATCAAGTTACTGTGACTTAACTGGAATGTTCTTGCATCTCATGTCTCTTTTTAAGCTACAATAATTCTGCTTTGCAAAGAGCACAGAGCCCTCTCTGATGAGACCACACCATAGTGATCAGTCCTAGGTCAGTGTTTCCCATGTTGAGCAGTTAATTCCAAAGTTCTTAAAAGAAACCTTGAGAGTGTCCTTGTATCACTTTATCTGACTACCATGTGAACACTAGCACTATACAAGCTCTTCATAAAATAGTCTTTATGTCATGAATAAATTTGGCATCCAAACAATGTAGCCAGCCCATCAGAGTTGGAACATATGTAGTAGAGTTTTATTACTTGGCAATTCAGTTTGCAAAATGATCTCATTGTCTAGTATTTTATCCTGTTTGGGGATCTTCAAAATCTTTCTAATATAAAACAAATGGAAATATTCAGTTTTCTGGCATGACACTGATATACTGTCCAGGTTTCATAGTCATACAATAATGAGGTCCTCTCAGTGACTCTGTAGACCATCACTTCTGTAGTCAATCTAATTCCTCTTCTCTCTCATATCTTCCTTTGAAGTCTACCCAAAAACTGAATTAGCTATGGCAAGTGAGTGTGCCAACCTAATTACCAATGTGTACATCCTAGAAAGTATACTGCCAAGGTCAGTGAACTCATACACAGTATTTAAAACTTCTCCATTTGCTGTAATCAATGGTTCCACCTCTGGATGTTATGGTGTTGACTCATGGAGCTTCTGTATTTTCTTCATATTATTTGTTAGGTCAAAATGAGCACAAACAGCAGACAATTGATCCATACTTTGTTACATCTCAACTCCAGAGATTGCATTTAGGCTGCACAATCATCAGCAAACAAAAAAAATATCACACATCAACACTCCCTCCACTTCGGTCTTGGCTTATACCTTTTTCAGGTTGAAGAATTCAGTATCAGTGAAGTAGCTGACCCTAATTCATTCTCATTGAAGGAAGTGACAACATGGTTGAAAACATCATGATGAAAAATATGGGAGAAAATCCATTGTCTTGAATTGCTAGGAAAACACAACATCTTTAGATAGATAGTTGGATGGATAGATGATAGATAGATAGATAGATAGATAGATAGATAGATAGATAGATAGATGATAGATAGATAGATGATATAGATGGATAGATAGATATACCTATATTTATATCTATAACATATATCCTATATCTATATCTATATCTATATCCTATATATCTCTCTCTCGCTCTCTATCCCTCTCTGTCTCTGTCTCTATCTATCTATCTATCTAGTCTATGTTTCTGTGTTTTTTATGTGTTTGAGTGTGTTTTAAAGGGAAAAAGACCATGAAACTCATGCTCACTGGGGAAAGAGTGCTAAAAGAAAGGAGGCAGGAGGAGAAGAATGAGATGAGTAAAACACATCTAAACATAGGATGAAATACATGCCTTTTCCTAAATTAATTTTTCATAAAATTCTCCCAAATTTCCCTTTCAAAAATGTACTCTCTGAATTTTTCTATGATTTCAAACAATTCCAAAGCAAAGAAAGTCCCCTTTATATCTCCTTCTCCCTTCTCAATCTCCTATCACTCTTTCTCCTGCTTCTACTTTCATAAACCTTCCATATAAGCCAGATGCAGGAGAGATATGGGGGGGGGACCAAATAGGAGAAAAGAATATAATATATATATATATATATATATATATATATATATATATATATATATATATATATAATTTATTCGGTATTTTCAACTGTCATAACCTGCTTTTAATTACCAAGGAAGAATTTTTTTTTACAAAAGTTCATCTATTTTATTTTTCTTAACATAAATCCATATGCATATGTATATTTTCAACTTACAAAATTTCCTTCCACCATCACTTCCCATCCCCCTCCCCTCAGCTGCAAATAGTCGGGTTAACATTGTACATAGACATGCTTACAGATTAGTCATGTTTGGTATGAGGAATTAGGATTAAGGAAAAGAGATACATAAGAAATAGTTTTTATAAAGTGTTCATCAGATTCTGAAGGGTTGTTTTTCCTTTTTTGTTTTGTTATGTTTTTCTTCCTCTAGATGGAGATAACATTATCCATAGTTAGTCTAATACAGTGGTCATAGCTCTCTGAACTGCTGAGAGGAACTGCTTCCATCAGGTCTGTTCATCTCACAATGTTCTTGTTGATGTGTACATTGTTCTCTTGTTCCTGCTTTCCTTGCTCAGTGTCAGATCCTGTAAGGGGTCTGGAATTTTAGACAAACTTACAAATAAGTGGGGAACATGTTTTGTGGTAGATGAATCTTTCTTTTTATCAATACCATACCTGGTTATCTTTTCCACCAAAAATAAAGATAGTCTGGTTAAACATTATTTTTCACACTAACTTTGAGCATCATCAAATAATTTGGACTGTTGTTTTCCAAACAGAATACCTAATGTTCCAATCCCTCAGTCATAATGTTTTCTTAAACTCATATAATTTAGATTAACTTCTATATTATACTGGAATATAAGAGGGAGAATACATAACACAGAGAGACACACATGAACACACACATGCTTATATCATCTACATGAAAAATAATCTGATAGGATAATTATCATGTTATGCACTAATAAAAAATTATGGAAAGAAAATAGTTTCATTCTGATCACTGGTTTATTACTATAAATAAGTATCCAGTGGTAATAGTAGTAGTTAGAGTAGCTAGATGATAGAGCAGATAGAGATCTGTCTTGGAGTAAGGAAGGGCTGAATTCAAATTCAGTCTCAGATTTGTTATCCATGAGACTCCAACCTCTGTTTGTCTCAGTTTCTACATTTCTAAAATGGTAATAATAATAACACCTACCTCCCAAGGTTATTATGGGGCTCAAATGAGATAATAATTATAAAGCAGATAATTTGTAATAATAATTGATTATAAATAGCATAGAACCTGGGACATAGTAAGTGCTATTACTTCAATTATTCATACTTCTGTGGACATGTTGAAAATGAACTATTTTACTATTTATTAAAAGCTTATAGTGAAGAATTGAAGCAGTTATTCCAATTTCCAGAGGAAAAATAATCCAATACTTTCAAAATTCAATTAGAAAAAATATCAAAATAAATCAAACTATCATGAAACAATCAAAACAAATTTAATTTGCTGTATTATAAACTTTTCTTTGGGCTATTCAGTCTTAGTTTTTATCAAAGAAAATATGTAACTGCTTTACTACCCAACATTACAAGCCCACTTTTGTATTCAAGAAATTTCTAAGAACCAGTTAAAAATATTTTTTTAGGTTTTTGTAAGGCAAATGGAATTAAGTGGCTTGCCCAAGGCCACACAGCTAGGTAATTATTAAGTGTCTGGGACCGGATTTGAACCCAGGTACTCCTGACTCCAGGGCCGGTGCTTTATCCACTATGTCACCTAGCCGCCCCCTAAAAATATTTTTCTATAAAAACTCAATTTATTTTGTACATTAATTATATGTCCTCCTAATGGAGAAAAACACAAAAGAATTTGCTATATTGATAGTTCTCTATTTGTTTATCAGGTTCTATATCTTAACCTTGACATCAACCAATACTCATTCAAAGGAAGAAGATTCTTCTCCATTTCTGTCCTTCAGGTTTTCCACAATACCTCTAGTTAAATTGTTCACTATTTCTCTGGTTTTCTTAGTTTTGGGAGTTGATTGCTTTGTTCTCTGAAGCACAAATTTAGGGATGAAGAAACAGTGGTATCTCAGAGTTATTGATAGAAAAGAGTATTTGTTAATCCTAACCTTAGATTTAGCTTCAAAGTGGTCTTAATAAAGATAAACAGGATTTCCTGTTTCAAGATTCTACAATGATGCTTTCTCTAGGCCTATCTTGCCATGGAATATAGCACAACATATTTGAATAATATTACAGGTAAATCTGGGCTCAAAATCATATTCTCCTGTCACCCAAATAATTAGGTAATAAAATTTCTAATATTGATATAGTGTTTGGAGAAGCAACAATAGTGATTAAAGAGCTCATAAAGTGAATAAATAGTGATAAAAATGGAATCAGGGAGACTCTAATTGAATTCTTGCTTTTCACAGGATCTAGTTATTCTATCAATACAAGTTAGTTAATCTCTTTGTGCCTTCAAGCAATTTACTATAAACTATAAATAGTAGATAAGTTGTTAATGTGCATTGGAGCATGGATTTTTCCACACTTGAAGTTCTTGAAGATAATAAAATTTTGTTTAAAGTAAATATGTGTAGTCTTTTTTAAAGTGTATAATTATCACATTTATTATTACAATAAATATGTAATATAGTCTCCAGTATCATACCACTTTGAATATTACTTTAACTCAAAAAGTTTGTCATATGTCTAATATTACATGTAGCAAGTGGTAAATGTTATATTAATTTAAGAAATGAGAAAACCAAGCCCTGGAGATTTTTAAGTGACATATTCAAGACCTCATGATAATGAAATGAAAGATTTGAACTTGACATCATTTTTTGACCCCCAACTCCAATTTGCATTTTTCTGCTCTGCCATACTATCTCATGAATATTATATCCAAACTAAAAATGAAAAAAGAAATATACTTGCTGTCTTTCAAGACTAATACTGACTTTCTAAGTCCAGATTTGATTTCTGTGGCATCTTTATTACCTTCATGATTTAATAGAAACAGGCCTCAATGTCACTTCTTGTCATCTCCATACATGCCAGTCCCTAGCATTATCTGTTGAAATCTTACAATTATAATATAAACTTCTTGACAGTGGAAACTCTTTTTTTTTGCTTATATTTAGATCCTTATTTCATAACAGTGCCTAGCTAGCACTTAATGGATTATCTATCATCTATCGATCCATCGATCCATCCATCCGTCATCCATGCATCCATCTATCTATTTATCTATCTATCTATCTATTCATATATCTATCATCTATTGATCTGATGTATATGCCCCATACAAACTGAAACTCCTTTATAATTAATTGTCTTTTACAAAGATTCAGGAATCATTAAGTCTCATGTGGCTTCAAAAGGAAAGGATTTGTTAGGAACAAGGACACCAATGATAATGACATGCAGGCACCAGTCCTAGAAAAAGAGGATTTCAAATGCATGCACTAATATGTTTGGCAATAAAAATATAAATGTTTTTACATGGAACGGAAATAGGGAAAGTTGTTGTGTTTGATGTTTCTAAAGAGAGATACTGACTGGTATTGTATAATATGGTGATTATGGCTAATATTGTTATTAAGAATAATAATGCCATCTGAAATAGAAGAACCATTCCAACCCTGCCATTTGGAAGGACTGTTCTCATCCAATTAGTAACTTCAGAGCTCTGTTCACACAAAGAAAACACATGAAATGCATGAATAAGATGGTTAATTATGATATATTTCTGTTTCTTAGAGACTTAAATGGGAATAAGGACAACAGGAAAAAACATTAAATTCAAAATTAAGGTAATTAAGAGTTACAAAGGAGTCCTTGTTTCCTCACTTTTTGAATCACATTCCCCTAGTGTACAACTTTCTCCTTGAAAACAAGTTTGATACTTTTGGGAAGTCAAGTTAACTCCTTCTAATCACTAGAGTATTGATCAAGGATATCCAACCAGCCGTTAACTAAGTATTCTCTAGTGCCACTTTCAACATAACATAATGTAAAATGTGGTATGGAATTAAACTGAATCATGGTTTAATTCAGGTGATTAACAGACATTTACAGAGTGCATAGTGTTTTCAAAGCAAAGTTTCAAGTACTCTGTGGGTTAGAGAGATAAATAAAACTGCTTCTGATTAAAATATAATCATGTGTGCATGGATTGTTTTAATATATATAGCAATTGTAATAATTCAGAATGTGATGAAGAAAAGATTCTGCTTCTTTTTCCCTTCTATATGAAGGAATTATTAAAGACTTTATGGAAGAAATGGTATTTGAGTTAGGATTTGATTATTAGTTGAACAAAGCACCAAGACTCAAAGCTGCTGCTGCTTCATTTTCTTAGGAATCAGGATCCAATCAGTCAATATCAATAACAGTTAACTTTTTTATATAGTACTTTAAATTTTAGAAATTTACTATGTCTACTTCTTTAATTTCATCCTTGTAACAAACCTATGAAATAGCCATTTTTACTGATGTTTGTTCTACAGCTAATGAAAAAGCTACAAAGTGCTTTGTTCATAGCCACAAAGCTAGTAAGTTTATAAGGCAAGAAGGGAACCCTGATGTTCCTAACTATAAAATGCTTGCACTAATACCGGAAAGATTGACTGATGCCAAATTTTGGAGTTTTTATGAAGTAGACAACAAGAAACCAAAAAAGTTTCATTAGGGTGCAGTTAGGTGGCACAGTGCATAGAGTACCAAACCTGAAATCAGAAAGACTCATCTTCTTGAACTTAAATCTAGCCTTAGACACTTAATTTTGTGACCCTGGACAAGTCAATTAACTCTGTCTCAGTTCCCCATCTATAAAATGAGCTAAAGAAGAAAATGGCAAACTATTTCCCATATCTTTGACAAGAAAATCCTAAATGGAGTCAAAAAGAATTGAACCCAATTAAAACAACTAAAACAATAAGAGTTCAGTTAATATTGCTCTGACCTTGATTTTATGATAGATATGTAGCCTTTAAAGTTGTTGACCATCTGAAATTCTCAAAAATAATTTATGTATTAATTTTTTTGTGAGTATACAAGGTTACTTTATCATGAGTGTCATATCTATCTTTCTAAATCACTTTATCAATCTTTAATTGAAGGCTGCAAACAAATGTGCAATAAAACTTGAATCTAAGTCTTTTGATTAAATTTCCAGGGAATATTCCATAATTCTATATTTTGACAGTTTAATGTCTTTCACTTTAGAATAAATGTGTGTGTATATATATATATATATATATATATATAAGTTTGTATAACTATATGTGCATATATGCTTGTATACATATTACCACATGTATATAAGCATGAACAAATATGTGCATATCTGTATGCATGTTTTATAGTTTAATTCACTTCCTATATAGCATCAATCACTACAAATTCCAAGTATGAAATCCCAAGGAACTTTAACTCCAAGACTCATCTTTTCTGAGTTTCCCCTGCTATGTTGACAACATATGGTTGTGTACCATGGCTCGAAAACTTGGGAATAGGAAAAGGGAAGAAGGAAATGAAACAAAGCCAAAATGTCAAGTCATTTGTCAGGACCAGAAGGTCTAAAGGGAAAAGGCAAGGTGACTTTTTCCTTATCCCACATAATGTACCATGCCCATTCAGTTACTGAACCAAAATTGAGATAGCACTAGTTGACACTACACTAGATGACATTCTAGAAAGAATGAGATCAAATGCTCTTTTCTGGGAGTATTAAAGACAAAGTTAGCCATGGTTACTCAAGCAATGGAAAGAGGCTGCTCCCTGTCACCTGGTAGTACTATACAGAATGTTTTTAAAACATGTCTTTAAATTAGGTTCTTGGTGTCTCCTACATGAATGCCTCTGTCCTAGGTGATTTAGAGATGCATCAAAATCTCATTTAAAAAATATTATGATAAAGGATTGAGGGATAGGAGTCATTAGAAACATAATATTTCTCCATAATTTAATATCCACCCACACCCATGCTTAAATAAAAGGTACTACAAAAGATTAAAATCATGGTTGAGGTTTTCAAGTGAAATGGTAAATGAAATTATTTGTATGCCTCACCAGAGCTCCTTTCATTCTCTGCTTGCACTTATTTCCCAATGGTTAGCAAATAACTACTCACCTTTTATTCTCCCTTTCCTTATGATATGGAATCCCAAACTATTAAAAAAATCTACAGCCAACCTCAACTGTTTATTCTCATCCTTTACATTTCAACTTTCCTTTCTCCTTCCATTGACATGCCCTTGCTTTCACTGACACTCGTTCAATTGTGGAAAACAGATATTCCTCTGTCTTAGGTCTCTTCCTCTCATATTTTTCCTGTTCTTTAGTCTCATTGATTATTGACTCCCCATAGATGAGACTAAAAGAATTTGTGAATTCTTTTTATAAAATTTTCCAGAATTTGTTGTAACTTCTCTCACAGTCTCAACAACAAATTTCCTCCTTCTCAACTTTGACCCTTGGTGAAACATTTCAGTGTTATACTATCCTGTAATCCTTTCTCTTGTTCCCTTGACCTATCATCCCATCTCACACATCTTACTACTCCTCAACCCTGGATCACTTCCATCATCAACCCATTTTGTTGCTCTTCCAGTGTTGCTGATGGAAATCACACTACCATTTTTTTGTTTGTTTGTTTTATTCAGTAAAGTATGAGGTGGAGATCTTACCTGAGAGAATGTGTAAGAAGGTGAGTTTTGGGAACTTCAAGATAAAAAAAAAATGTTTGGAACAGCTCTTATAGAGCAAAAGAGAATCAATTTGGGAGAAGTAATTAAATTGTCTTACTTCAAAGAAGATCCATTGGATTTGGTTACTTAGTTGTATGTAAATAGCAGACATTCACTCTATCCTCTTTTTTTCCACTTCCCTTTCATTTCACAACTCTAAAATCAACTTCCTTGGAGGGGCCAAGCCAAGATGGTGGTGTGGAGGCAGGAATTCCCTAAAGCTCTCCCTGAGAACACCTCCAAATGGCTTAAAATTGGGACTCTAACCAAATGCTAGATTGGAACCCATGGAAAGATCCAGTGAAACAAATTTTTGACTGAAGACAACTTGGAAGATCTACAGGCAGGGTTTGTTCCATCCAGGCTGGAAGGGAATACAGTTCAACCCAGGTCACTGCCAACTGGAGCAAATGATCTCCAGCCCTTCAGAAACAGTCTACAGGGCTCCTGGATCAAGACAGCAGGAGTGATTTCCAGACCTTTCAGCACAGGGATCACCAGGGACAAAGCAGAAGGTCAGTAGGAAAACTTTGCTGAACCAGAGTGAGCACAGATCCCAGACCAATGCAGCCCTCAGAGCAGCACCAACTAGCAAGTGGAAACAGGCCTGAGGATCTATCCAATAGGGAGTCACATGGAAGCTGCTTCCAGAGACTTCAGCCTACAGAGGGTGAGGGGGTAGGGGAAAACTGTGGAAGTCTCTGTACCTTTAGCCATAGTTAGATCCAGGTTGCAGTCCCAGGTTCCTTACTGCCATAGTGGAGAAGGGACCTCCTCCCCTTAAAAGCTCCAGGGCAGACAGGAGTGCTTGTAGTCATCCTCAGACCATAGCACAGGCAAGGGGAGCAGTCAGAGCCTCTCATAAGACCTTGAAGGAATTGAGGTCCCTTGGGGGAAGGGGGTCCTAAAAACACTCAAAAAATTGTCCAAATGGAAAAAAGATAAGAAAGCTCTCTAAAGGGGCAGCTAGGTGGTGCAGTGGACAGAACACTGGCCCTGGAGTCAAGAGTACCTGAGTTCAAATCCAGCCTCAGACACTTAATAATGACCTAGCTGTGTGGCCTTGGGTAAGCCACTTAACCCCATTGCCTTGCAAAAGTCTAAAAAACAAACAACAAAGCTCTCTAAAGAAATTAACTCCTTCAAATGTAGAAGGAAGCTAAGAGAAATTGATGACTTTGGGAGAAATCAAGAAATAATAAAACACAAAAGAATGTAAAACTAGAAGAAAATGTGAAATATTTCATTAGAAAAATAATTGACCTTGAAAACAGATCCAGAACAGATAATTAAAAAATTATTGGACTACCTGAAAGTCATGACCAGGAAATAAGCCTAGACTTAATTTTTAGAGATATTTTCCAGGCCAGTTGCCCTGCCATCCTAGAAGCAGATAAATAAAGCAAAAATTAAATGAATCCACCAATCACCTCCTGGAAGAGATTCCCCCCAAAAAAACTCCCGGAAAAATTATAACCAAATTCCAGAACTCCCAAGTCAAGTTGAAAATTTTACAGGAATCCAAAAGAAAACAATTCAAATAGCATGGCACTACATTCAGGATTAAACAGGATTTAGCAGCATCTATATTAAGGGCTCCTAGGGCCTGGAATATAATATTCTGGAAGGCAAAAGAGCTTGATTTCAACTGAGAATCAGCTATTGAAAAAAACTGAATATTCTCTTTCATAGGAAAAGGTAGACATTCAATGAAATAAGAGACTTTCAAACTTTCCTGTTGAAATGACCAGAACGGCACAGAAAGTTTGATCTCCAAGTATAGGACCCAGGGCTAAGCATAGACAGTGTGGACAGAAAGGACAAATTATGAGGAATTTAATGATATTGAACTACTTATATTCCTGCATGGGAAGATGAGACTGTTAACTCATATGAACCTTCTCATTTATTTGGACACTTTAAGGAGCATATATAGACAAGACAGAGGAAAGAGATCAATGTTAAGACATAATATATTTATAAAAATTGAGGCAATGGGTGAAAATTGAATGTACTGGGAGAAAGGGAAAGGGGAGGTAGAATGGACTAAGATATTTCATCAAAAAGAGTCAAGAAAAAGTTTTTGCAAAGGAGTGGAAGGGGGAAGGTGAGGGGAAATGAGTGAGCATTCATTCTCATTGAAAATAGCTCAGACAGGAAACAATATACATATTCAATAAATTATAGAAATCTATCTTACCATAGAGGGAAAAGGAGAGGAAAGGGATGGGAGAAGGGGGCCAAGGGGAATGGAGAAGGGGTGTAAGAGATAGAAGAGTGGGAAGCTTGTGGCAGAGGGTAGTCAGAAACAACACACTTTTTGAAGAAAGACAAAGTGAAAAAAAAAGAGAGAACGGAATAAATGACAAGGGGAAGGAATAGAATGGAGGAAAATATAGTTAGCAATAGCAACTGTGTGAGAAAAATGTTAAAGCAACTTCTCTGGTAGACTTATGATAAAGAATGTGATCCACCTCGGAGACAAAGCTGATAGTGTCTGAACACAGACAGAAGTTCTTTTTATTCCTTTTTCTCTCACTTTATTTTTGTTGAGGTTTTTCTATCTTTGTGGGGAGAAATGGTGATTATGTTTACTTTTATAAAACTATTGTAGTAATGTGAAAATAAATAAAAACATATATAAATAAAGTCAGAATACTTCAGTCTCTGATTCCTAATTATTGCTTCCTCTCACCAAGAATCTCTCTACATGTTTCTGAAATCTTTCCTTCTTCCTCCAAAATATTGCCTTCATTGCCATTTTTCCCCTCCAATCTACAACTTTACCTAATCTATTGATTCATTTTGCCTACAAATAACCCCTTCTCTATGCATTCTCAAAAAAAAAAGACTCATTAGGTCCTAATACACCTGTCAACTTTGTCCTACAACTCCCTTGTTTTTCTCAATCTAGTTGCTCAAAAAAGTTATCTATATTTGGTATCTTTTATCCCCCTCTTCTGTAATTTTGTTTCCTACCTCATGATTCAATTGAAATTTCTTTCATCAAAGTTATCAATTACTCTGTATTACCATACTTTATTTTTCCTTCACAATTTTCATACTTTTTTGTCTTTATCTTACTCTATCATTGAATTCTTTTGACCACTATCCTCATAGATACTCCTCTCTGAGTTTCCACTGCAATGATCATTTTTTTGTTTCTCCTCCAATGTTCCTGACTGCTCTTTTTAGTCTGCTTTGCTCCTTCATCATTTATGTCACAAGTAGTAACTGTTGATGAATCCCAAGCTTCCATGCTAGGCCTTTTTTTTTTTCTCTCTACATTTTCTCACTTGGTAACATAATCAGTTCCCAGGGGTTCAATTAACATCTCAATACAGATTACTTCCTACATCTACATAACCTGCATCTATATATTAAACTTTATTCTTTCTCCAAGCCATTAATACTGTATTATTACAACAGACTCTTGGACATGTTCAACTGAATGTCTAAAAAGCATCTTAAATTCAACATGTACAATATATAATTTATTATTTCTGTAATAAGTACTGAAGTAGTTAGGTGGGCTTTTAAGAGAGGAAGTGAGCCAAACTGGCCATCCCAGAAGAGAGAAGATTTACATATGTAGAAAGAATGGGACTCATTTTAAATAATATTATATTCCAATTAATATTGCATTTAAAGTCATCTTGTAAATTGCATAATAATCTATATGATATTTTTAGTAATGAACAAATTGTTAGACTATGACTAACTACATATTTTTAGTATAATCATACCTATACAGTCCAAATTATAACTTATTAAATCATCTATAGAGGCATTTGCAAATAATAAAAAAACTATATTAAAATGGTCTCTTTTGCAGGGGAGAATATATAACAGAAATCACATGATCACTCAATGATTAGATGACCTGGGTTCAAATTTCACATTTATCCCTTGACAAGGGATCAGGTCACTTAACTGGTCTAAGGTTCAACTTTGCTCCTACAAAATAAAGTTTATACTACCCTCCTTACAAGATTATTAGGAAGAAAGCAACTTTGTAAATGTAAAAATGATAAAGTACCTTGTAACCTCTGAAGACTGGGATGCCAGTTATTGTTTCATAGAAAAGGTTCATTGTTACCACTTTAAGAAAATATTTCAAGGAGGGACTAATTGGATTTTACTTACTCTTAGATACCTGGGCATTCTTTATATTTACTGCAGTGGCAGCAATGAAAATTATTTCCTAAATACAAGAAGTGATTGTTTGTAGAAAAATAGCATTGAAGAATAGTTAGATAACTCATGAAGTCAAGGAAGCATATCTTGGAGCTCAGATTGAATTAGTAGAAGTTATTTAAAAAAAGAAAGCAACAGAGGCCAGGGACAATGCCATTAAGCAATGAAAAATCAGGACTTGAGACTCTTAAATGATATAGTCAGATTACAGTAATCCAGAAAACTTGTCCCCTGAGTTAGATAACTCTTATCAATTCTATTTAGCCATAATAGCCTATATTGGTATAGTTTCTACTCTCACAAACCTTTGCTGTCCATTAAAAAATAATTTTATTTACATTAAGAAAGCCAGCCTGAAAACATGTAGCAGCTAAAAGTTAGGAGAAGGTGCCAGATTGGAAGTCTTTTTTAAGTAAAACTTGAGAAATATTTATTAGCCCTAATTATAGGAAAGAAAATTAGCTATTTGATAGGGAGAGAGATAAAAAATTGAACAACTCTTGTCCTCAATAAGTTTGTATTCTATTAGGATATACAAATGTAGTAGAAAGAGTGACTTTGGAATCAGAGAAACTGACTGAGCAGATTCATATTTTAGTTGTGACACTTGTTTTCTAAATGGCATTGGTATGCTATTTAACTTTTCTAGGTTCCAGTTCTCTCATTCCTAAAATGAGGTGTTGGACATAACTTTAGATATGTGTAACTATGAATAAAAGCATTTTTTCCTAGTACCTGAGACTAGTATTAATGTTAGAAAACTCATTACCAGTATAGATTGGCATCTGCTTAGAAGTATACAGTTTAAAAGAGTATTATGCAGGATTGAATGGTTAATGATTTACTTTTACTAGTCTATAGCTGAGAAAAGGGCACTTGAACAAGACTTTTGTGAGATGGAGACCAAGTCTCACTGTATTAAACAGTGGTCATCTCTTGAATAAAAGTGCTATATAATATAAAATGTAAGATTTTTAAGACCAATATTGTTTATATCTTTTCTTCATATCCCTTACATTTATTAAAATACACAGCATATAGAAGGTAGTTGATAAATGATACCAGAAAACTGGAGGAGAGAAACTAACAAAGAAGAACATGGGGAAAGATTCCCACAAGTGTCATTTTATAAACCTTGAAGGAAGATAAAATTGGAAAACTACTAAGTTTAGGAATTCGCAAGTAGTATATTTTGATTGCATAACAGTTGATGAATAGACTATAAATGTGAAGAGAATATGAATAAAATGGATAAATAGTTGGCATCCAGAGAGTTAAGACCTTTAAGGGCTCTACAAATTTGTTTATATTTCATCCGAAAGGTGATAGGTTTGCTGCTCATTAAATGAAACAAACAATCTGCTGGCAGCATATGAACTTAGACAAACACATATTAATATTTTATCCATGTCCTTTTGTATTTTTATTTAATTTTTTAAACATATCCCAATTACATTTTGTTTTTGTTTTCACAAGGGAATAAGGTTAACTGACTTGCCCAAGGTCACACAGCTAAGTAATTACTAAGTATCTAAGGCCAGATTTGGGCTCAGGTCCTCTGGCTCTATCACTGTGCCACCTAGCTGCTGCCCCCCCATTACATTTTGAATTTGATCTGCTTTTGGATTTACTCCAGAGTCTTGCATATGATGGGTTGCAACTATTTGATACCTCTAGGTGGAGAGGGGAGAGAATGCAATTGCTTAAACCAATCATAGGCTAACTAACACAAGAGGGAAATGAAGAGATAATGAAGCCCTTAACTAAGCTAGAGGTTATGTGATTGGAAAGTGAAAGGCAGCAGTAAAGTTGATAGACTACAACAAATTGAATATAAGTTGTGTTGAGAAAAAAGGAGGGAATCAAAGATGGTTCAGATTCCCTCAAGACCCGCAAGGGGTCTTCTATCTTTAAGCAAGGATAAAGTTTGGATATAAGGTAGATTTGGGGAGGCATATATTAAATTCTTTTGAAATCATGTTGAACTTGAGATGCTTATGGAATATGTAGCTGGGAACTTATGATCTGAGATAAGAGGTTCGAAAAGAGGTTCAGCAACATCTAAATAGATACATTATTTGAAACCATGGCAGCTGGGCAGGTATTAAGGTATTAATAACAGAGTACCTGGCATACTTGGAGAACTTCATACAAAGCAAGTAGGAAAGGAAGGATATTGCAGCCAAGGAGAATAAGGGAAATTGTGAAACTATAGAAGAATTATGAAATACTGGTATTATAAGGAGAGAAAGCATCCTGGAGAATTATTACAATAGTTTCCTAATTGGTCTTCTTGCCTCAGATTCTCCATAAAGTAATCAAGTAAAGGTTTTTCTTCTAGCTTCCTTGGTTTCTTTTTTAGTTTCAGTAAAGTCTCACCTACAAAAATTGTTCTTAGTTCTTTTTAATTTTAGTGTCTTCTTTTAGAGATTACCTCTAGTTTATTCTGTATATACCTTGTTTGCATAAAGTTATGTGCATGTTGAATTCCCATGAAATTGAGTGGCTTTTGCCTGTTTCTTTGCCTGATTTGTGTCCTCAGTGCTTACAATGCCTTGCCTATAGTAAGCACTTAGTAAATGCCTGTTGACTTGATCTGTCTTGAAAAGTGTATTTTCTAGAATATAAACCTATGGCATAAATGATAATAATTTGCTATTGCCTTCATAATCTTATGCAAACTACTGTTTGCCATTCATAATTCAAAATTTAGACTCATCCTATTTTCCAGTCTTATACTAGACATTACTTATTGCCAAATAATTTATGTTATACCAAAGTTGACTCTTTATCTGTTTTTATATACATAAAAGTCCATCTCTAGTTTCCTAGATTTTATTCTCACAATTATCAAAACCTGGAATAAACTTCCTCCTTCTTAATTCCCAATTACCTTCAAACTCAGTTCAGGCACTATGCATGAGGCTTTCTAGGGTCTCTTCAGTTATTGGCACTTTCCCTTCATTCCAAGGCTACATATTCATATATGAATATGTGTGTATACAATATCTATTATTAGAATATAAACTCCTTGAGAGGAAGGACTATTTTGATTCTAGCTTTGTATTACCAGGGCAGTATCTCTCAATTTATGTTTAAGTAATACTTATGGATTAACATTATGATCATTGATCCATAAAGAACCTTAGAGGATTTCTAGTCTAACCCTCTATAATTTTAAAGTTGAGGAAATTGAGATTCAGAGAAGTTAAGTGACTTCATACCAAAGGTGATAGTTGAACCTAAGTTGTCTGATTAGAGTCAGTATTTTTCCAGTGTACCACACTGCCTCATTATTTGTCAATGATTTCCAAAGCTGCAGAAGGGAGGTTAAGGAGTATGAGAACTAAAAAACAGTCAATAAATACATTGTGATTAAAAGCTATGCCCATGTGCTATCCATAGAGTAGCCCACTATTAATTAAGTTAAAGGTCTTTGATGATACTTCTCAGGCAGAGGAAATTAAAAAGCAAAATCTCTGGGAATTCTATAGTCACTTTCTATTAGTCATAAACCTATGATACCAGACTGTCCAGGTTCAGCTCATGTCCCCTTGAATACTGCTCAACTGTAGGATATTGTTAATTCATACTATCATAGCAAGATAAAATTAAATAAACAACAAAATAAATAAATTAACTCTTAAACTCTCCCTTCAAAAAAAAACATGTAAATTTGGGAGTAATCATAGTCTCTTGGGAGCAATAAAAGAATAATTGATTTGTAAATGGGCTAATGCTTTCTGCTAATGTATGATTCTGAGAAGCCAATGAGACCTGAAAATGTTGGTCTGGGCAGTAGGCCACTCAAATGAACTATTGACTCTAGATGGGCAGAATTTTGCCTTATACTTAGACATTCAATGAATCTATGTTCAACAGTTGAAATTCTGGGCTCTTTCATGTCTTTAAAACTGACAGACCAGTGCAATGAAAATATATGACATAAGGGGAAAAATCAGTTCTCAACATGATAGATTCATGTTTTCAAACTAGGACTACAGAGGTCAATTAGAACAAAAAGAATTATTAGGAAATAACTGACAGGTCTATAACACTTTCAAGTGAGAAAAATATATATGTTTTATATATATACATATATATATATACATGTGTGTATATGTAAAATATAAGAATATATGTGTATGCCATGAAACAACTATCTAAGAAAGGTCTTATAAGCATTATCTTTTCCATTTTTAATAATTTATCCATAATTACACATCAAGTATGTATCAAAGGCAGAATCTGAAGCAAGGTTTTCTCAGTTTCAAATCAAATATTTTATCCACTATACCATTCTTCCTTTCATGTCTAGGAAACTAAGGACCAAAAGTATGCTGGTAGTAGAAGTAGAATTCAAATACCCATTATCTGACTCAAAATCAAATCCAGGGCTCTTTCTAAAAATTTAGGTTGTCACAGGAACATGCTTAGTAATAGCATAAAAAGCATGCTTTGTATAGTGACAACTCAAATGAATTGAGTAAATATTTTGGATTTATTGTGGTAAGCTCACTGAATTTGGAGTCAAACGACCTGCATACAAGTCTTGAGTATTGTATATGCAACCACAAATTATGTTCTTTACTCATTCTGTCACACAAAGGATATGGACAAGTTGACCTCTAAGATTTCTTCCAATTCCAAAAGTGTACTATGACTAGGCATTTTGAAATGGGCATGGTGAAATCCAACTTAGGTAGAAAGTTTGGTGAAAAAGGCAACAAACATAATTTTAATGTACATTCAAATCTCATGAAGAAAAATATATAATAAATTTCATAAATATTTATGCAAAATTTGCTTCTATTTTTCATTATTGTAAAAATTTATTAGTTAATAATAATAATAATTACAGTAATGTTAATGGCAAGGTCTACAATATTTTGTAGGATTGATACTTTTATGTTTAAAAATAGCAAACTATTCAACAGTTTAATTGTTGTTTAATCATTTCAGTCACGTTCTGAGTTTTCATGGCCCATGTGATGTTTTCTTGTCAAAGGTACTTGAGTGACTTGCCATTTTCTTTCTCTAGCTCATTATACAGAGAGGAAAATTAAGACATACAAGGTTAAATGACTTGCCCAGGATCACATAACTAATTAAGTGCTGGAGGTCAGATTTGAATTTCAGAAGACAAGCCTTACTGACTTCAGGTCAAGTACTCTATTCTCTGTGCCACCTAGCTTCCCAGTCTTCAACTGTAAGGTAGATGAACACAACAGTTTTCCGATATAACAGACAGATGGATACATCTAATATAATACAAAGATAGAAAAGCTGGGTGATTTATTTTATGAATATGACAAGAGACTAATTGAATTGAATTGAAGTCAACATTTTCTGACTAGTCAGTCAGGGGACAAAATCACTTTACTACTAGTACCTTAGTTTTCCCAAAATTAATACAAGGATAAGACAAGTTGTCCCAATTACCAAATAGGGTTTTTTTCTAAAGGTAAACTGTAATTTTTGAATTCCTCTGAAGAAAGATTTTCTCTAAATTCATTATGTATTTTTCTTTTCTTATTAATCATAGCCAAGAAAATAATAAAGTTCAGAGCAGGTCACCTGTAATTTGAAAACCTATCTCCAATTGGGAATTAAGCCCTCAGAGGCTTCATAAAATTGAGAGTGAAGTTAAACATGGGACAGTCCTGGGGAGGTGAATAGCTGTATTGATTTCTGGTCTGTAAATAAAAGAAAACCCAGTAGCAGGAGTCATGAAATTTCCAGTGTGGCAGTCACAGTGCAAGTGATTAAGAGCCCTGTCTTTCACCTTAAGCATTGCAATTCAACCCTGTGAGGTTTAACACCTCACCTCAAGACTCAGTCATGTCTCAAGTGACTGTGAATTGACATCACAAACACACCTCCAAATTTAACAAAGAAGGTAGAGAGGAAGGCAAGAAATGCCTTATGCCTAGAGAAACTTTTCAGTTAAGCTTAAAGACTAAGGAAAACTTGAGGGGGAAAACACAAGCACCACACACACACACACACACACACACACACACACACACACACAAACACACACAAACACAGTCTCATACAAGAGCACACATAAACACAAAAGAATAAATTAACCCAGAAATACTTCTATAACTAGAAATCAGACCCACCACAGAAAAGCCCAACAGTGTCCAGATAAAACACTATCATCCTTTACCTTAATGAACTCTGTACTGACAAGTCTTTTATGACAAATTTTGTGCTTCAGCAGTAACTTCAAAGCTGTATGAGATTTGGGGCACCATTTAAAGCTGTATCTGTTCATGTCACGCCTCTGTGACAAGTTCTCTCAGTCCTCATCTGGGTCACTAAATGGAGATCCCATGATAGGGAAAACTGACATCCCATTCATCTTGCTTTACATGAGTGCTTCTTCTGTCAGGAGAACCACATAACAATGTTAGTTTTATATACTCTCAAAAAATGCAGTTTTGGATTGGCCAAAAAGGAGTAGCTCAGTTGTGAGAAAAGGCAGGAATGTAGGTACATGAGAGATTTAGACAGCACCCCTTTTCTCTATCCCTCAGTCCATCCTCAAAGCAACAGTCAAAAATAATTATAATGAATTTAAAATCTTTTGAGCTTTTGTGTACTTTTTTAAAGGAAAGATTAATTACCCTTCCTGTCTTGAAACAAGGGGAAGAAACCCAGCATATAAAACAGAAATTATTCAAGAATGGACTGGAAAGACAAGTTCTTTGTGTAGTTAATTAAATTTTATTAACATTTTACTTCATTTACTTCCTCTCAGGAAAGAAAGCAACTTTTGCCAGCTGTTTAAATAGGATGAATTTTCCATTGCTCTACCAATTTTTTAACTTCTTGTCTTTTATCTTAAATTTTTAGGCAGAGCTTAATTTTTGTTTTACTTGAGGTGCCTAATAGGCATACAAAATTGACCTTCCAACTTAAAATTTGAGGGTGAAAATCTGATATTATTACCCCCTTTAGGAAAAAAAAATTGGTTCTGTACAGTTCTCTGTAATGCTCTCTCCTAGTTCTTAATAAACATTATGTTGCTCTAAGTAATGTCTAAATGATGTGCAAGTCAAATTAAAGGGGGCATTTGTCATCTATACAAGTAAAGCAACTCATGCACATAATTGAAAAAAAGCACGCCATCATCACAACGTCTTTTATTCCCGCTTCATCACCATGGTGCATGAGGAAAGAAGTGTGAAAATACTTACATCCTTATGAAGTCTGAAACTAATAAACACAGTATAACCCGAGTCTGTTCAACTGGAAATGCTTATTAAAGATGAGCTTAGAAAGGATTGTAAAGTTACTGGCCTCAAAGACCAATAAAAAGAACATTAATTGAAAAGGATAGAAGAATGGCAAGCTCTACTTTACCATTTAAAAAGTAAGTACTGTATACAAAGGGCAAGGTTTTAAATTTTCAAGGCTTTGAAACACTTCCTTAGAGATGTATCGTCTCCTCCACCCCCTCTGTGAGATTTACTTCAACATGCAATGTGATATAATTCTTTATGACCTCTTGCCCACAATGCTTCTGGTATCTGAACAGGAAACTTCTTGGAATCTATCCCCTTGATATGAAAGAATAAGCTATACTTAGCCTCCACTGTTATAAACCATCGGAAACAATTCTCTATTGCCCAACATTTAATATACCAAGGAGGGACCCCGCCCTTCACCTGAATCTCTGAACGCTGCAAAATTAAATTTCATAACATGGCTTTCTGATACCTGTTTAGTTTAGATTAAATGTAGGTTAAAGTGTAATCTTTCTGTAATCTGATCACAGGCCTGCACAAATAGTATGGCTAGGGGCTGGACATGAAATAGAAAACATCAAATTGTTCTAAACTTGTTCATATCCAGCCTGGATAGTCGAGATTCCCCAGTGGCTTCTAATGCCCATCCTGCTTCTCTGGAAAGATGCTGCATCTCCTGGTGAACTTCCAATGAACTCCTTTAGAGTGATACTCATTTATCCTTTTGTGTTTCTTGTTTGTCAGGGTAATGGTGAAATAACAGCATAACATAAACAAAGCAAGACAAAAAAAGCTGCATAACTGTTACAGTTAGAAGCATTAAATATTTACCAGGGGTGTTTTAAAGTCAGATCTTTAATGTTCTTAAAGAAATCCATTGTTTTCTATGGATTATCTATTAAATATCAAGATTAATTTTCTGATTCTTTTAGAATTGTGGGAGTCTTTTTATGAATTATACTTTGTTCTTCCCTTTGAAAGAAAATTTTCAGCTTTCTTGGCCTTTTTTCTGTGACTCCACATCTTCAGGTCCTAATACTTTGACAAAATATATCCTCTTTTTAAGGAAGTTTTGCTGAGTCTGAGGCCTGCACATTTCCTGATGGTGGTTTGGCTCAGGTCTATTTGGTATTAGAAGAATTATATGGAGCCAAAAATGTATTTGATTTTATTTTCAGCTTAATGTCCATAAGGCTTTGTAAGTCATGAGACTCAGAAGAGTGGACAGATTTTGCCCTCTGAAAAAATTTCTCTTTTATGTTCCCCTGAATAAAAAGCTGCCCTTAAGAAAGGATTTGATGAACTCATTCACACTGAGATATGAATGACTTGAAGTGTTACTCTTCTTGGGGTATTTGTATTTGTAGTACTGGATGAAACTTTCAGCCAAAGGACTGGTATACAGATTTGGAATTTTACACAATCCTATTTTATATTGTGTATATTTCTAAAAATAATTTTTATTTATTTAGTATTTTATTTTCTCCAGTTATATGCAAGTAATTTTTAACATTTGTTTTTAAAACTCTGAATTCCAACTTCTCTCACTCCCCCCCACTGAGAGGTTTATACATGCTATACATGTGTAATCATGAAAAAAACATTTCTATCATAATCATGTTGGGAAAAAATAAAACATAAACATCTCCCCCCACAAAAAAACTCATGAAAAATAAGTTTAAAAAATAAGTGTAATTCAATCTATATTTTGAAACCATCAGCTCTTTCTCAGGAAATAGACATCATTTTTCGTCATAAGACCTTCAGAGTTGGATTGGGTCATTGCATTACTGAGAAGAAGTCAATCACAACTGATCATCTTAACAATATTTCTTTCACTGTGTACATAGTAAATTTCACTTTCCTCAAGTAAATCTTTCCAGGTCTTTCTGAGAGCATCCTACTTAACATTATTTTCCTTTCCATTTATCTTTTTATTCTTCTATTGAATTGTATTTTTATTTACAAATCACATTTTCTATTCAATGCTGATCTATTTAATCAAGAATGCATTCTACTCAATGTCCATTCCCCTCCCCCAAAATATTATACTCAGTTTTGCTTGCCGTGTGATTCTTAGTCTTAATTCTAACTTCTTTAACCTCCAGAATATCATATCACAAGTCTTACAATATTCTATGTACTGATATAATATAATAATCTATAACATTCCTGGGAGTTTTCATATGAGTATCTCTTTCAGGAGGTCTTTGCATTTCTATTTTACCCTCTATTTCTAGGGTATCAAGGTAGTTTTCCTTGATAATATTTTGAATGCTGTTTAAGGTATTTTTGAGAACATATGTAGGACAACTAGATTGATAAAGCACCAGCGTTGAAGTCAGGAGCACCTGAGTTCAAATCTGACCTTGGACACTTAAGAATTACCTAGCTGTGTGACCTTGGGTAAGTCACTTAAGCCCATTTCCTTGCAAATACAAGAACAACACAAAAGAGAACACACATACATATGTATGTATATTTGTATGTATATAATTTATATATGTATATCAGGACAGTTTTCCTGGATAATTTCATTTTTCATGATTTTCTTTTTTTAATTTCTTCAAAATTCATTCTTATGAATATATATATATATATATATATATGTTACAAAATTTCCTTCCACCCTCCCTTTCCACCCCACTCCTTTCTCAGAGGTCAGTTTAACATTGTACATAAATATTTTTGATAAACATGTTTACAGATTAGTCATTTCAGTATGAGGAGTAAAGATTAAGGGAAAGCGATACATAAATGATAATTTTTATAAAGCACTCATCAGATTTGAAAGGGTTGTCTATTTTTGTGTGTGTTTTGTTCTGCTTTTTTCCCTCTGGTTGGATAATATAGTCTATAACCAGTCAGATACAGCTGTCCTAGCTCTCTGGACTGTCAAGAGGAGTTGCTTCCAACAAGATTGTTCATCTCATAATGTTGTTGATCTGTACATTGGCTCTACTCCCTTTGCTCAGCATCAGATCACATAAGTCATTCCATGCTTCTCTAGATCCAACCATTTGTGGTTTCTTAAAGAAAAATAGTATTCCATACTATTCATGTACAATAACTTGTTTAGTCATTCCCCAAATGATAGGCATATCCTCAATTTCCAAATCTTTGCCACTACAAAAAGAGCTTCTATGAATATTTTGCAGGACTTTTCTCATTTTTTATAATTTCTACTCACTATAGGCCTGGAGTTGGAATTGTTGGGTCAAAGATTATGAACAGTTTTATTATTCCTTGGGCATAGTTCCATATTGCTCTCCAGAAAGGTTGGATCCATTCTCAACTCCACCAGCAATGCATCAATGTCCCAATCTTCCCACAACCTCTCCAATATTGATTATTTTCATTTTGTCTCATCTTAGCCAATCTGATGGGTGTGAGATGGTACCTCATTGTGCCTTTAATTTTCATTTCTCTAACCAATAATGATTTGTAGCATTTTTTCATATGATTATATATAGCTTTAATTTTTTCATTTGAAAACTGTCTATTCATATCCTTTGAGCATTTATCAATTGGGAAATGACTTGTAACCTTACAAATTTAATGCAATTCTCTATATATTTTAGAAATGAACTCCTAGTTGTGAAGGTTTTTCCCAGGCTTTCTGCTTTCCTTCTAACTTTGGTGGCATAGATTTTATTAATGCAAAAATTTTTTTAAATTAAATTTAGTCAAAATCATTCATTTTATAGTTTATAATTTATTCTATTTCTGCTTTGGTCATAAATTTGTCCCCTTTCCATAAGTCTGATTAGATAAAACATTTCTTGGTCTATCAATTTATCTATGGTGTGGAATTTTATGTCTAAATCCTGTACCTATTTTGAGCTTATTTTAGTATAGGGTGTGAGATGTGGTTCTATGCCTGGTTTTTGCCATACTCTTTTCCAATTTTCCCAACAAGTTTTGTCAAGTAGTGAGTTCTTATCCCAGAAATCGATGACTTTGGATTTGTCAAATAATAGATTACTATAGTCATTTACTGCAGTTTCTTACGAACCTATCTTAATCCACTGATCCATTCCTCTATTTCTTAACCAGTACCAGGCAGTTTTGATGACTGCTGCTTTAAAGTAGTTTCAGATCTGGTAGAGCTAGGTCATCAGAACTTTCTTGGATCACTTTCATTTCTCTTTCCAAGTTTTCCTCTACCTCTCTTACTTGGTTGTCAAAATCATTTTTTTTATTTCTTTCATGACTTGGGACCAATTCATATTTTTCTTGGAGGATATGGATATAGGAGCTTTGACTTTGTTAACTTCTTTTAAGTGTCTGTGTGTGTTGATCTTGCTTGGCATATAGTAACTTTATATGGTCAAATTTTTGTCCTATGTTTTTTTTTGCTCATTTTCCCAAGCTGTCACTTGATTTCTAACTCTTTGTTAAGTAGAACTCTGTTTCCAGCATGGAAGGTATGCTGTTCCAAGGTTTTGTTCAACTGTTTCCAGAAATACTTCTTGGGATTTGTCAGTTTAATACTCTCCTGGTCTGAAATCTGATTTGTGAGTAAACTGCAATTATGAGGAAGGGTCCCTGCTCTCCTTTGACTGCAGACTCTTGCATTCTAGTGTTCCTCCTGGTCTTAGGACTGCCACCCAGCATTGTGAACTAGAAAAAATTATGAGCAAAGCAATAGAATTCTGCCTCACTACTAGCAAAGAAACCATTTAAATGTCCCAATCAGTTGTTTGATTGTTTTTGGACTGAAAGTTGCAGAAACAATGCTGCCTCTGCTGATTCACCAGCTGCTAAGACCTATTTCTGATTTACTCTAGTCAGGTCTGTATTGCAGTAGGCTGTGGTAGACTCTCACCCAGGTATTACAGACCTTTCTTGCTGACTTTCTAAGTTGCCTTTGGCATCTGTGGACTAAGTCTGGAAAATATCACTGCTGCCATTGATAAAGTTTCCCTGAAGCCAGCTCAGGGTAGGGTTTGCTGAGGTCTGCATTGGTAAAACCAGTGTTGAACTGTGTAACTCTCTTAATCTGTTGCAAAATACTTTCCAACAGACCTTCTAGGTTATCTTGGACTGGAAAATTGTTTCACTCTACCTTTTTGTGAGTTCTGCTACCATAGGATTTGTTTAGAGTTATTATTTAAAGATGTTTGGAAAGGTTTGGGGGAGAACTCCAAGGAAACCTCTGCTGTCTTTACTTTGTCATCTTGACTCTGCCTCCCTACACAGTTATATTTTAGAAGAGAACATTTGGTATACAACAGTTTCTATATTCCCCCTAAAATTTTTTGAAAGAATGATCATCCTTTCTAATGATCACTACTGTTGCTCCTTATTGTTCTTTAACCTCTTTATACTGGAAGGAAATTAATTTCTCAAAAAAGCAGTAGACTTTGTTCACAACTACAGAAGAAATGATATATCAAATATGTAAAAGTTTAGAAAATTGTTTTCACTATAATTCTATAAGTGGGTAACAAGAGTTTTCAAGATTAAATAGGTCTAAGACTATTAGAATATGATAAATACTTATTTTTACATCTGTGTTAATATATCATATTCCTGGAAATGAGGGTCAATTATCTATATAATAAATAGAAAGTTTATTATATAACAGAAAAAAGACTTGTCTAACAAACAATGATTCTAGTCTTGGATCTGCTAAATATATATTATAGTTGTGCAAATGTGGGGAAATTACTTAACCTCTTTGAGACTTTCCTAATTTATAAAATAGAGTAAATACTTTTTTTTCTGAATGTAGTCTGTAAGGTTTTTGACATAATCAGACATAGCATAAGCAAAAACTCTTGAAAATTACATTTTCAATATAGAAAAATTTGCTTTAAATTCCTTGAAAGAAGGTGCCAGAGTCTATTAATTTGCTTATTTTTATATTTATCTATCCATCCATTTGTTTATTTATGTCTTTGTTTAATTTTGTATCTCTCTGTTCCTAGGCTTTGCACATTACAGGCTCTACTTCATGATAGATTTTATTGAAATTATACTTTTAAAAAATCACTTCCTATTGTTTCTCTTTCTTGTCAGTTTAATGGTGCTGATTAGCTAGTATGAAAACTGCCCAGTCTTCCTATTTCCTCTCTCCACTAATAATGAAACTGTAGCTATTTTTCTGTTCACTAGCACTTTATTAGAAAGTAAAGGAAAAGTTAGATGAAATGGAAAGGCATGAAATGCAATCATTATTTATTAGTTAACTACTTACATAAAAGGATTTGGTGTGTTAGAGAGTCTAAGCTAGTAAAGGAAATGTATGTCAGTAGTTATCTTTTTATTAATGATATTCTTGTATTCCAATAGCACCAATAACAGAGATTTAGCTTTTTTTTCTTATCTTGGGAATTTAGATGATAATCACTATTTATTTTTCTCTACATCTATCTGACAATAAGGTATCATTTAATTAATATTAAATAGCATGAATAATTTTATAAAGAAAGTTTGCTTATTTTTTTTCCTTGTTCTGAAATTTGGGTATCCTACTTCCTACCAACATAGTGAACTTTGCATTCTCAAAATTAGTTTTTATACTTCTAATGAGGGAGAGTAGCTTTTCAGAGGCTGGCAATGCAGAAGTTACATATGCTTCCATAGCTATTGTCATGATTTCCTTTCTTTTCTCCAAAATGGCAGCAGACAAGCTGTGAACATAACAGATTCTTAGAATGTGGGAACCTGCCCAGTGGCCCTATTGTCCTTTCTGTCACACTAAAAATGCAGCAAAAAAAGACAGAGCAGACAGTTGGCTGCAGATCTGACTGCCAAAAGTAATAAATAAAAATGTTTAAGCATATGTCTTTTTCAAAAGGGATTGTCTAGATGGGCCATGAAAATGATTATGTTAACTTGACAAAATTACTAACATTTGGATAAAGGAGAAGTTGAATGTTAGGCTGAAGATCACCTTATCATTTGACCTTGCTTCCAGAAGTGGTTTTGAAAAATAAATGAGGAGAAAAATATACAAGGAGCCATTGATTCCTAATTCCCAGCATGTTCATGTTCAGTCTTTAGTTTACATTTCATTCTCTCTTCTGAATATCAAAGCTGTTTAACTACTTTAAAAAAAAATTTGCTTTCAGGAAAGTGGTGGGACTCCCTTAGCTGTCATCTTACAACTGCAATGCCTTCCTTTTCTTCTCCAATCATATGCACCCATATTCTGATGGATTCTTGTATGAAAAAGTTTATAAGGTTGGGATTCTTAACTTGAGATTATGAACTTTTGAAAAATATAATTGCATGACAGTTTCAACATAATTGGTTTCCTTTGTAATTCTATGTATTTTTCAGTGAAAATGTCCAAGATGTCACCAAAATGTCAGTAGGGTAGATCACACATGCATGAATACACAAATACACAAACAATAATAATGATAGCAATAATTCTTATAGTAAGGAATGAAGAGAGGAGTTATGATGTGATCCCTTTAATCCAGTCACTCAAAGATTTTTTTTGTTTTTTTGTTTAGGTTTTTGCAAGGCATATGGGGTTAAGTAGCTTGCCCAAGGTCACACAACTATGTAATTATTAAGTGTCTGAGACCGTATTTGAACCCAGGTACTCCCAACTCCAGGGCGGGTACTTTATCCACTGCGCCACCTAGCTGCCCCACACTCAAAGTTTTAAATATAATTCTATCATTTCACATTCCTAGTTCACTGGGTCTAAGTGATTTCTAAATCAGGCAACGAATATGTATAAAATTTCTGTTCTCTATTCCAGTTAATCCAACCTTAACATAGAGATGAGAACTTAGATATTCACAAGTTTTAAACTTTACCTTAACTCTGGAGTTAGGGGTATAGATGATTTAATAATAGAAATATTTGGAAGGCAAACAAGGTATCAACTAATTTACTCAGTCATTCAATTCAAAGACTCATTCTAAAGTTTTTGCAAAGAATAGCCTTCTGCTCTCAATTGAAAATTATCAGAATGGCTCAATGGAAAAAGAGATGAAAGAATGAATAATATTTTAAGGACATTCTATATGCAAAGCATTATAATAAATCCTACAGATATCAAAGACAATTGAGATATTTACTGCTTTCAAGAAGTTCACATTCTAGAAGAAAAGAGAAAAGATATGAAAGGCTTTAGATCCAGATTATATATAGAAAGGATCCAAGACCCTTAGGGTGCAGTATCAAAAATAGGTGTATTGACTCTTGTTCTAATATCATTTTTATCAATAAAATCATATCCCTTTCTGATATTAAAGCATTTGACACTGGGCTGGAAACATTATTATTTGCCAAGCTCATGAGTTAAGGGTCTGAGGAAATCTCTTTCAGGGTTGGAAGATGCAACTTCCTCTGTCTCTCTCAGCATGCCTTGCTATTTCAAGAGGCTGTCTTTTTTAACCTTATATGTGGAGGTTGTTTTGTATTTGGTGGGGGTGACTGACTTTTTGTCAACAATATATGCATCCCTTTGAAATGGTTATCAAGACTGAGTTAGAGGCAGGATTAGTAGTCTGCATGCATTTGAAGTAAGAGAAGAAGATTTAAAGCTTTAGATCTGCCACTAATTACCTGTGTGACTTTGGGAAAATCCCTTTACCTTTCTGAATTTCATAAACCTCATCTATAAAATGATGGTTTTGAACTAATTAGCCTCCAAGGTTCCTTTCAGCTCTAAAACTATGATCCTATGACTTCATTGAACATTAATTGGGATATTTTGTTAGGAAATTCTCTATCATATTAGGTCAAAATATACTTTCATGTGACTTTCTTCTGAGGGGAGCTAGGTGACAAAAAGGATAGAGCTGGGACAGGACTCAGGAAGTTCTAATTCCAAATCCAGGCTGTGTGACTCGAGTAAGTCATTTGAATCCTATTTGTCTCAGTTTCTTGTATGTAAAATGGAGACATACTAAAAAAGAAAATACACTCCAATATCTTTGCTAAGAAAACTCAAAGGACAATGTCATAGGATCACATAGACTCATACACCACTGAACAACAGCAACACTTCTATCTGATGGTCCCTATTTTATAGAGAATCATAGAATTTCAGAGTTGAAAGTTACTCAGTGGATTATATAAACCTTCCTCATAATCTATAAATCATCATCTTTAATTGAATTTCTTTATTGATGTTGAATTCCTTATCACCTGAACTACCAATATAAAGTGAGCTCAGAGGCTAATAACACCAATGCCTTAACTTTTCAACTGGGGAAATTGAACCCTCCCCCCCAAAAAATGAATTTAGTTTTTTCAAAGTAATATAGGTAGCAATTGTCAAAGGCAGAATGTGAACCTAGATAATTTGGCTTCAATCACAGCAATCATTAAAAAATTGAAGTAAAATATAAATTATTCTTTTGGATAGTTCCAACTGATAGAAAATTTTTTCTCGGTTATAACTAAATTAGTGATTTTGTGATTTCTACCCAGTACCCCAGGTCTGGGGTCAGGCAGCTGGTTGTTTATAGTATTCTGAGTATGAAGTGAAGAACTAATTGTGTGTGGGTGGGGCCAAGATGGTAGCATAAAGCTATCATGCTCCCAGAGCTTTTCCTTACCAAAGCTAAATGAAACCTCTGCCCTCCCTTTAGTATTACAGATCCAACCCAAAACAAGAGAATATCCAAAGGAGTTTTCAATGGTAGACGTCATGGAGAATCTTGAGTGAAAGTCTGTGTCTTTGGGCGGAAAGGGGAAGTAAAGGCTATTGAGGCAGGAGAGTGGGAAAGACAGTGAGAGGCTTTTAGCTACAGTGCAGTCAAGGTCCAGACAGCTAGTCAATAGCACAGGTCTGGGCAGCTAGATAGCAAGCTAGCAGGATGGGTCCCAACCCAAACAAAGTCTGATGAGAATACTGGGACAAAAGATGAGACTGGGTTGGGAACAAACCACTGCATAGGCAGAACCTGGACATAAAGAAGGAAATAAACCTCTGCAAAGGCAAGATCTGAACTGCATAGTCAACATCTTGGACAACTACATGTCAGGTATCAGATTCCAGTCCTAAAATAAAAAGTTTGAGTTTATAATGCCTATACCCTAGGAGCAGAACTCAAAGAATAAAGATGAGCAAAAGAGCTAAAAGAGCACTTACTATAGAAAATTACTATGCAGATAAAGATAACAATGTCACCTTGGGAGAAAAAATCAATGAAAAATTGCTCACAGTAGTAGAAACAAAAAGTCATGGATTTAGACTCAAATCCAAAAAGCACATAGAAGAGCTTTAAAAAGAATTGAAAAGGGGCACAGTGGATAGAGCACTGGCCCTGGAGTCAGGAGTACCTGTGTTCAAATCTGGCCTCAGACACTTAATAATTACTTAGCTGTGTGGCCTTGGGCAAGCTACTTAACCCCATTTGCCTTGCAAAAACCTAAAAAAAAAATATCAAAGAAAAAAGAAAGAAAAAATGGAAAAAAGTACCTGATTAATAGTACTTGTCTGATAATAAAAAACACGTGCTGCAGAGGTACAAAGATCTGTAATTTTAGAGGGAAAGAAGGGAGGATGTGAACACTGAGTAACTTCTATTCAATAGATTTGGCCCAGAGAGGGAATAAAATACATTCCCACTTGGGTTTTAAAATCTATCCTACTCTATAGGGAAGGAGAAGGAGGGGAAAGGGAAGGAAAATGGAAGAAGGGAATTATAAAAGGCAAGGCAATGGTACAAGTAAAAATAAACTGAAAGTTAAATTTAAAGAAAAGTTAAAACAGAAAGGGAGTAAAACTTTGATGAGGAAGAATAAGAGAAAAAGAAAGAGAAAATTTAAACAGGAAGCAATAGCATGGTAGGAAATATAGAATTAGTAATTTTAACTGTAACTGTGAATGGGAGGAACTGTCCCTTAAAACAGAAACAGCACAATGGATTTAAAAACAGAATCCTGGGGGCGGCTAGGTGGTGCAGTGGATAAAGCAAGTACCTAGGTTCAAACCCAATCTCAGACCAAAATTTATATGATACAGCCAAGTCAATTTTGAGGGGAAATTTTACATCTCAAAATGCCTATATGAATAAAAGAAAGATGAGATCAATTAATTGGGTATGCAATTAAAAAAAGGCAAGAAAAAGAACAAATTAAAGATTCTCCCAATTGAATATCAAATTAGAAATTATGAAAATCAGTGGAGAGATTAATAGAACAGAAAGCAAGAAAACCATTGATCTAATAAATAAAAAAGCAATAAAATAGATAAACCTTTGGATAATCTGATTTTTAAAAGAAAAATCAAATTACAAATATCAAAAACAAAAGGGTGAACTAACTAGCAATAAGGAGGAAATTAAAGAGATAATTCAGAGCCACTTTGATGAACTATATGGCAATAAATTTGAGAGCATGAGTGAAGTGGTTTAATGTTTACTAAAATACAAACTACCCAGATTAACAGAAGAGGGAATAACAGAATTGAAAAATGCCAATTCAGAAAAAAAAATTGGAGACACCCTTAAGAAAATCCTTAATAAAAAGTCTCCATATCCAGATGGATTTGCAAGTGAATTCTGCCAAACCTTTAAATAACAATTCTTATTCAACATAAACTATTTAAAAACAAGAGAACAAGGCATTCTGTCAAATCCCCTTTATGACAGCAAAATGGTGTTAATACCTAAACCAGGAAGAACCAAAATAGATTAAAAAAAATTATAGACCAATCTCCCTGATGAATATTGATGAAAAATTCTTAAACAAAATTTTAACAAAGAGATTACAGCAAGTTATTACTACCATAATAGACCATGATCAGATAAGATTTATATCAGGTTGGCAAGAATGGTTGAATAATAGGAAAATACTCAATATAATTGAACATATCAATAACAAAACCACCAGAAATCATTTAATAATTCTCAATAAATTATGAAAAAGCTATGATAAAAATATAACATTGATTCCTATATATAAACACTAGAGAGTTTAGGAATAAATGGAGTTTTCCTTAAAATAATAAGTAGAATTCATCTAAATCCATCAACAAATATTTTATGGAATGGGGATAAACTAGGAGCAATTCAATTAATATCAGGGGTGAAACGAGATAGCCTATTATCATCATTTCTATTCAATATGGTATTAGAAATGTTGGATTTAGCAATAAGAGAAAACAAAGAAATTTAAGGAATTAGAATTGTCAATGAAGAAACAAAGATTTCATTCTTCACAGATAATAAGATATTATATGTAGAGAATTCAAAAAAATGATATTCAAAAAACAACTTAAAACAACTGAAAAATTCAGCAAAGTAACAGGACATAAAATAAACCCACAAAAATCAAAAGCTTTCCTTTATATAAATAACAAAGACCAAGAGCAAGAGATAGAAAGAGAAATTCCATTTAAAGTAATTGCAGAAAGTATTGAATACTTTAGAATCTCTCTCCCCCCCCATAAACTGCATGAATACAAATACAAATCATTTCTCACCCAAATAAAGTCATATCTACACAATTAGAAAAATGTCTATTGATCATAATTAGATAAAGTTAAATAATAAAAATGACAATTCTAAACTACTAATAGTACCATACCAATCAAAGTTATTTTATCAAACTAGGGAAAAAAATATTAACAAAATTCAGCTGTAGCAGCAAAAGATTAAGGAAAAAAAGTAAACTGATTTAAAAAAATGTAAAGGAAGGTGACCTAGCTCTGTCATATCTAAAACTATTTTATAAAGAGGCAGTCATCAAAACTGCCTGGTTCTGGTTAACAAATAGGGTAATGAGTGAGTGGATTAATATAGGTTCAAAAGAAACCAGTGTAAATGATTATAGAAATCTGCTATTTGACAAACCCAAAGACAACAACTTCTGGAATAAGAACTCACTATTTGACAAAACTTGTTTGGAAAAAGGGAAAATTGTATGTCAAAAAGTAGACATAGATACACATCTCACACCCTAGATCAAACTAAGGTCAAAATAGGTAAAAGATTTAGACATAAAGGGCAACACCACAGATAACTTGATAGACCAAGAACTGCTCTACCAGATCTATGGAAAGGGGACAAATTTATGGACAAACCAGAAATAGAGTAAATTATAAACTGTAAAGTGAATGATTTTGACTAAATTTATTTGAAAATGCTATTGCAATAATAAAATCAATGCTGGCAAGTTAGAAGGAAAGCAGAAAGCCAGGAAACAATCTTCACAATCAGTTCTGCAAAAGGTCTCATTGCTAAAATATATAGCGAATTGCATCAAATTTATAAAATTACAAGTCATTGCCCAATTGTTAAATGGTCAAAGGTTATAGACACTTTTTTCCATGAATAAATTAAAGCCATATTTAATCATGTGAAAAAATGTTTCAAATCATTATTGATTAGAGAAATGTAAATTAAAACAACTAAGAGGTATCTCATACCTATCAGCTTGACTAAGACACCAAAAAAGGGAAAATAATCAATGTTGCAATGGTTGTGGTAGTATTGGGACATTAATGCATTGCTAGTGGAGTTGTAAACTGATCCAACCATTCTGGAGAGCAATAAGGAACTATGTCCAATGAACATTAACACTATTCATACCCTTTGACCCAAAATTTCTATTTCTAGACCTATATCAAGAAGAAATCATAAAAAATGAGAAAAGTCCCACATGTAACAAAATATTCATTGCAGCTCTTTTACAGTGGCAAAGAAATGGAAAATGAAGGGATAGCCATCAATTGGGGAATGATTGAAATAGTTATGGAATATGAATATTATGGAATCCTATTGTTCTATAGGAAACCATAAATGATCAGACTCCTAGAGAAGCAAGGAGTGCATTTTAGAATCTGATGCTGAGCAAAGGGAGCAGAAAAAAAGAGAACAATCTATTAACAACAATATTTTGACGTAATCAACCTTAATGGATGCAGCTTCTCTCAACAATTCAGAGAGGTAGTACAACACTATTAGATAGACTAATGGACAATGCTATCCGCATGCAGAAGAAGAAAAGAAAAGAAAAGAAAAGAAAAGAAAAGAAAAGAAAAGAAAAGAAAAGAAAAGAAAAGAAAAGAAAAGAAAAGAAAAGAAAAGAAAAGAAAAGAAGAAAAGAAAAGAAGAAAAGAAAAGAAAAGAAAAGAAAGGAAGGGAAGGGAAGGGAAGGGAAGAAGGGAAGGGAAGGGAAGGGAAGGGAAGGGAAGGGAAGGGAAGGGAAGGGAAGGGAAGGGAAGGGAAGGGAAGGGAAGGGAAGGGAAGGGAAGGGAAGGGAAGGGAAGGGAAGGGAAGGGAAGGGAAGGGAAGAGAAGAGAGAAACCCTTCCAAATCTGAGGAATACTATATTCACTTTTTTAAAAATTTCACTTATGTATTTCTTTCCCTTAATCTTAATTCTTCATACTGAAAATTTCTAATCTGTAAATACTGTTAACATAAGTGTGTACATACAATATTCACCTGACTGTTTGCTGCTAAGGGGAGGGGGTGTGGGAAGAGAGGGTGGAAGGAAATTATGAACCTTAAATACACACACACATACACACACACATACACACACACACACACACACACAGAAATAGGGATGAATCTTGAAAAACTTTCCTAACATGTTTTTTGAAAAATAAAATATCATGATTTCTCTCTCATCACATTCAATTTGAATCAATGTATACCTTGGAAACAATGTAAAGACTAGCAAATTGCCTTCTGTGGGGGGTGGGAGGAGGGAAGTAAGATTAGGGGAAAAATTGTAAAACTCAAAGTAAATAAAATCTTTAAAAAAGAAAGAAAAATAAAATATCAATTTAAAAAGCACCAACAAAAAAAATTAGAAGCACAAGGAAAAGAAAAAGATTCAAAGAAGTTTTCAATGGTAGACATCATGGAGGAACTTCAGTGAAGGTCTTCTTATTTGTTGAAAAGGGAAAGTAAAACCCAGGAGGCAAGAGAGTGGGAAATTCAGCAGAAGGCTTTTAGCCACAGTGCAATCCAGGGCCTGACAGCTTTACAAAAGCAGAGGTCCTGGCAGGTAGATAGCAAGCCAGCAACCCCAAACAAAGTCTGAACCCAGGAACACCAGGGCAAAAGACAGGACTAAATTGGAACAAAGCACTGTTAAATTAGAACCTGAACATAACAGAGGCAAGGCCTGAACTGCATAGACAACATCATGACCAAGGACAAGCAAGGGATCAGACCCCAGTCCCAGCAAACAAAAAATATTGGATCTATGCTCCTTATACCACAGGAGTAAAATTAAAACAATAAAGATGAGCAAAAATGGTAAAAAAAAAAAAAGTCACTATAGAAATCTACTTTACAGACAAAGATGATGAAAATGCCATGTCAGAAGAATAAATCAGTGAAAAATCATCCACAGGGGAAGTCTCAAAACAATCTATGAATTTGGTTCAAATACAAAAGCTCATCAAAGAGCTTAAAAAAGAATTTAGAAACAAAAGAAGAGAGGAAGAAGAAAAATGGGAAAAAAATGAGAGCCATGCAGGAAAATTTTGAAAAATTGACCAGAGAATTCACCACCCTTTAAAAGGAAACACATCCTTAATTGGTAAATGGTCAAAGGATATGAAAATAAAGTTTTCAAATGAAGAGATTAAAGCTCTGTATAATCATATGAACAAATTGCTCCAATTCATTACTTATTAGAGAAATGTAAATTAAAACAACAATAGGTATCATCTCACATCCCTCAGATTGGCTAAAATGAGAAAAAGGGAAGATGATCAATATTGGAGAGGTTGTGGGAAGATTGGGGCATTGATGCATTGCTGGTAGGGTTGTGAATGAATCCAACTGCTCTGGAGAGCAATATAGAACTATACCCAAAGAGCAATAAAACTGTTCATACTCTTTGACTCACAATTCCAATTCTAGATCTATATCCAGAAGAAATTTTTTCATAAAGGGAAAAATTCTATATGTTCCAAAATAAATATTCATAGCAGCTCTTTTTGTAGTGGCAAAGAATTGGAAATTGAGGGGATATCCATCAGTTGTGGAAATGGTTAAACAAATTGTGGTACGTGAATACTATGGAATACTATTATTCTATGGAAACAGCTCCTCTCTGCAGTCCAGAGAATTAGGAAAACTGTATTAGACTGGTTATGGACTGTCCATCCCCATTCAGAGCAAAACAAAACAAAACAAAACAAAACACACACACACACACACACACACACACACAAAACATTTCTTCAGAATCTGATGAAAACTTTATAAAAATTAATTCTTATGTATCTCTTTCCCTTAATCCTAATTCCTCATACTGAAAATTACAAGTCTGTAAACTTGTTTATCAAAATATATATGTACAATGCTAACCTGAAGTTCAACGCTGAGGGAAGAGGGGTTGGAAGAGAGCATGGAAAGAAATTTTGTAACTTAAAATATACATGTACATATGAATGAAAATAGATAAATTTAAATTTAAAATAATAAACTAAAAAGGTAATTGAAGAAAATAAAATTATAAAAATTGAAATTGATTAGAAACCAATGAATTATGGAGATTACAAGATTCCATCAAAAAAAATTTAAAGACTGAAGAGTTTGAAGAAAACCTAAGGCACCTTTTAGGAAAGACAAATGACTTGGAAAATAGAGAGACAATCTATGAATCATCAGGCTACTAGAAAGCCTAGATCAAAAATACAAAAAAGAACCTGGAAGACATCCTGCAGGAAATTATTAAGGAAAGTTGTCCAAATCTGCTAGATCAAGAAGACAATATTGAAAGAATGCACAGAAAGAGGCCCTTCAGAAAGAAAACCCAGGATAAAAAAAAACTCACAGTGCTATTATATCCAAATTCCAGAACTCTTAAATAAAAAAAGAGAATATTGTAAGCAGCAAAAAGAAAACAATTTAAATACAAAGGAAACACAATCAAATTCACACAGAACCTATCAGCCTCAACAGTGAAGTACTGAAAAAGTCAGTATACCATATACCAGAGGGCAATCTGGGATTACAACCAAGAATTGATTACCCTGTAAAATTCAGCATATACTGTCAGGGAAAAACGATGAATGTTCAATGAGATAGAGGACTTCCAGAATTTCCTGACACAAAGACCAGAAATGAACAGAGAATTCAATTGTCAAATACAAAACTGAAGAGTTTCATAAAAAGGTAAATCGAAAAGGGATAGGAAAAGAAATGTTTTTTTAAAGATTATCAAATTATATCCAACCTGAAAGGGAAGATATAACACTTCTAATTCTTGAGAAATTTATTTCCCTCGGGATAATTCAAGCATTGAATATAATGGAAGAGATTGGACTTAATGAATATGAGTATAATTGGGTCTTATGTCTCCATTGAAGAGGTCCAAGATGTCTTCACTATGCTTGAGATAAAAAGCTTGATGAAGAGCAGAGATGTTCATTGTAAATTTAAGTGTCTCATTATCCTTTGACTCACTTTAATCACAAGGTGCTTAGCCCCTTATGTAATGAGCACTTCATAAATTGTGAGGACCTTGGTCAGTGTCTCTGTAAACTTAGAATCATTTGTAAAGTTCTCAGGTGATGCCTCCAGAACCTCCCAGTACTTAGAGATCTTTAAGATTCTTCTAGTTCAGGATTTGACTTAATCCTTACTTCATTTAACAAGGGGTTTAGTACCCTAGGTGGGAAGCAGGGTAAAGTATGAGAGAATATAGGCCTGGGGCACAGGAGCAAGAATTGTTCACGAAATGATTTGGTTTTGGTTGACACTTTGGCTCATAAGGAGGACTGCATGTTCTTGAAAGGAACTCAAAAAGGGGGTAAGGTAAAAGATAATTAAAATTAAAATTTGATTTTGAGACAATACTGCTTAGCAAGCAATCGAGAAATCAATCTGTGATGATACTTTGATAACAACAACAAAAAAAACTAGCTGTGTTCTAATCTGACCTCAGATACTTACTGACTTGACCCTAAGCATGTTACCTAATCCTGTTCTACCTTAGGTTCTTTAACTGTAAAATATGAATAATAATCTAACCTACTTTACAGGATAATTTTGATGATCAAATGAAATGATATTTATAAAGTACTTAGACCATGACCTCGGTCTTTAATATCTCACTTCCCTCTAATCCTACTTCCATATGATACCTTTTCAAAACCTTAAAAGACAGTTTTTGTGTCCTCTCCAATCTCCTCCATGCTAATTAAGCTATTATCTTGTTTTATTATTTTTCTCTTAATATTATCTTGGGTAAACCATATTGAGTTTTATTTTTTCATCTCTGGACTTCAGCATCCTTATTTAAACAATGAGAAAGTTGGACTCAATTATCCTTATATCCCTTCCATTTCTCAATTTATAATTCTCTCATCTCTAATATTACTCTAATATTACCCATACTTCATATGCCATGACAAATACCTGTTCAAGCCACTTATAATCACCTTCCTTTTCTATCTATAGCAAACAAACCTATTCTAGATTCATTAAAGGGAACACTTTACTTTTCCTTTTTTTTTTATTTTTTTTTTTACAAAGTAATGGGGTTAAATGACTTCCCCAGTGTCACACAGCTAGTAAGTATCAAGTGACCGAAGCTGGAAAGGTTATTTTGAAAACAATTATTTTGTCTAGAGTCAGAAGCTTTTAGTTCAAACCCCATCTTAATGTTTACAACTTATATGATTTTGGGTAAATCATAACCATTAGTCTCCTTTTTCTATAAAAGGAGGGGGAAAATAATAGAGTTAAGTGAGGGGATTAGATTAGATATACTTCCTGAGGTCCCCAATCTTCAAATTTTAACATCTTTCCATACTGCTCAAATACTGCTATATCCCTGAATCCTTAAAGATGTTAAGACTCTTAAGATTTTTTCACCCAGGGGCAGTTAGGTGGTGCAGCAGATAAAGCACTGGCCCTGGAGTCAGGAGAATCTGAGTTCAATTCTGACCCCAGACACTTAATAATTACCTAGCTGAGTGACTTTGGGCAAGTCACTTAATCCCATTGTCTTTCAAAAACAAAAGAATAAAATTACTTTTAACCCAGGTCACCTGCAAAAGTAAATCCATCATTTTGTTCTGCAGACAACATCTTAATGAGCATCATCAAATATTGTCCAGAGGGGAATACTAGACACAGTAATGGACAAAACAATCTATAAAAAACTATACTGTTATAGTTGACAAGATGATAGAGTAGATATTCCTTTAAAGATCTCCAACCTTGGGGCAGCTAGGTGTCCTAGTAGATAAAGCATTGGCCCTGGAGTCAGGAGTACCTGGATTCAAATCTGGTCTCAGACACTTAATAATTACCTAGCTGTGTGGCCTTGGGCAAGCCACTTAACCCCATTTGCCTAGCAGCAAAAAAATAAATAAATAAATAAATAAAAAACCTAAAATAAAAAAATAAAGATCTCCAACCTCAAAGAAAATAAATTCTGTATTTTATACAAACACACACACACACACACACACACACACACACATACACACAGACACATTTGAAAGGCCATTTGAGAACTAAAACACTTAGATAAACCATTCAGCTTTATTTGTTCCCAAATCAATCTGTAAATCAGATATGGTAAAATTAAGCAACTTCAGAAATTTTGCTTCAGGAAGTAACTGACAATACCTGTTACCTTTTCCCCTCACAATAGTGACTTCATCCAAACTACCCTTGTACCACAAAAGTAGAAAATTATCCATTCTGTCCAATTAAATGAAGGAGAGAGAAGCAAGGAAAGGAAAGGGGTGGAGAAACCTCAAGAATTTGCAAGTTTGATTGGAAATTAAATGAGGCTCCCAAATCATAAAATATAAGAGCATTCATATTCAACGTAAATTGAATGGGAAGAGATCAAAGGAAGAAAATAAGCATACCACAAAGAAACATTTGGCATATAAGAGAAAGGATGACAAACCAAAAGACCAAGCATGCAGGTAAAACAAAAGCAAAAACAACTTGTCTCCTAAGAAGATAAATTAACAACTCAAAACTGCTATGAAAAATAATTAAAATTTTAAAAGAAACTATAAGATAATCATAAAATTTCTGAAGACAATGAAATACAATATTCTACAAATCAGTTACTCAAGCAGTAAAACAAAAAAAAAATAACACAACCTAGAAGCACGAGCCTAATTACTAATTTAAAAAAAATGAACATTCAAAAAAAGTGAGATAGTTAAGGCATTTTTACAAATAAACAAAAAGAAATGATTACCAACACCACTAGCACCACCAAAAACAAGCATAATATTTTAATTGCCCTGCCACTCATGCCCAACAACAGAAATAAAGGAAAGGTAAATAAGTGTAATCATCAAGAAAATCTTTAAATTGGAAAGTGATGCTAACATAAAAATAGAAGGTATCTTGAATTTTAAAGGAAATCTGAGAGAATATGAAAGTATAGTAATTGATACAATTAATAGTTCTAGTAGAAGTATGTAAAATGAGCAGCAAATCTAAATAGTGATATAAAATCCAAAAGGAAATAATAAAAAAAGAAATCTCATTCAAGTCATCTTCAAAATACACAACATATTTGGGACTAAATTGTGTAACTCACACTCAAGAAACATAAATACCATTGCAAAAACTATGAAAAATGTCTATAACTCATGATATCTCTAAATTAATATGAAACATATTAATATTAATGTTGAATATCTAAATTCATTCTAAGATCAGTGTTCTACAAATCAAGCCACAAGTGACTATATCATAGACTAACAAAAGTAAAATTTATCTGAATGAAAAAATTATCTAAAATCTCAAAGGAAATTTTAAAAACATGAATATTGGAAGTAGAAAGCCCTTTTAAACCTCAAATTCCGTTTGAAGCAATAGTCAAAATTATCAGGTGCTGATTATAAATAAAAAAATTTGGAAAAATATTAAAGAAGCAATAATTGTAATAAATTTAACTTATCAATCTTATATTTAATGAACAAAAGGGAAGTAAAGGACATTTTATATCTACTAGGGTAAGGCACTGTGCTAAAGGATTTTTTTAAATACCAACTCATTTGAAGCTCACAATAATCCTGCAAAGAGGGTGCTACTATTATCATCTTTTTTTTCAGTGTAGAAAAGTAAGTCAATAAAAAGATTAAATGACCTGTCCTGAGTTACACAACTGGTATCTTAGTCTGGAATGAATTTGGGACTACTAAACTCCAGGCTTCCCCCCCCTACCCCACAGTTTTTTCCACTTCACATTTAGCTGTCTCATCAAAACTCAAACTCTTTGGGGAATCATGTAACAACAACTTTTGGTTTTAGAGTAGCCTAGAAAGCAACTGGGTGCAAATGGGGGTATTAAGTGGATAATATTCAAAATATTTCTATCAGAAGGTTTAGTGTCAGATTTCTGAGAAGTCATTGTTTTAATGAGATCACTAGTCCTCTCTCCAATGCCTTTTACTACAAGACTGTGCTAGAAAAAGTATGTTTGTTAGAAAAATGTTTGCATGCATGCACATATATATATATGTATGCATGGATGCACACACATATACACACACACATACTTATTAAGTTTGTGGTTTTGATATAATAGGACCCAGCTACATCAACATCTTCCCAGTCCTTTCTCCAAAGAAAAAATTTAAAACTCTCATTGTACCAGAAAAATCTGAACTCCAGTCTTGATACAAATTAAAGTCTTTATTACTGGAAAAAATAAAAATTCCTAGGTCATTAGTATCTTGGACACTCTCACACTTTGCGAGAAAGACAGCTACTCAAATAATGAGAAATGAATGTTAAAAAAAATTAATCCAGTGTATGAAAAACCCCTACCAAAAAATGCACTCCAGAGATAGAGGGATTTTCCTAGGATGACACAAGTAGTAAGTATCGGAAGTACTTTAAAGCAAGGATTTCTGATGATTCTTCTATCCATCATACCATAGTATTTTGCTGCCTAGTAACTCTTCCCAATTCCTAGTACTATTTCTTGCACATAAAAATATTTAATATGTTGTTATGCAATGAATGAATAACCAAAAGTTAACATTTACTGTATAACTCCTATATGCAAAATATTGTGATAGAAATTATTTTCCCCATGTAAAGATAGTGTAATAGAGGATTTGAAATCTAAAACTGAAAGAGAAAAATAGGTATTTAGGTTCTAGATGCAATTGTTATTTCTATTTTACAGTTAAGGAAATTTAGGGAGAAAAAAGGTTAAATTTGTCCAGGATAACACAGATATTAAGTATCCTAAGTCAGATTTAAATGTCCTCTTATTCACTCCATGATTAGTTCTCAATAAACTTCATCCTTAAGTGCCTTCCTTGTCAAGGAACCTAGTGCATATTTAATCCAATATGTTCCATGGTAAAAATAAAGAAATTGAGACAAATAGCCAGTTGTCCAGTGTCAAAAATAAATTATCAGATGTGGAATTTTAACATCTGTCTTATGAATACAAGAAAATGAAACAATTAAGTGGATAATGAAATGCATGGATTAAACTTTTTCTAAGAACTAAGAGGATGAGAAAAGCACTTTTAATTTAAGAGAACCAAGGAAGTTTTTGTGGAAAAAAAGGAAATAAATTGGATTTATAAAGATGAATATTTTTTTGGGTAATTTTGGGGAAAGGATGAGAGAGGCCACTGTTGGTTGGAAAAATAAGTTATGTATGAAAAAAGTAATGATTTAATGAAAAGTACTTTCTTAACCATAAGTGAACCTTTATTTTGAAAAGGGTATTTTCCCCTCTTTGGAACAACTTTTACATGTATAAACAATATGAGATTGCTTATAGTCTCAGAAAGGGGCAAAAGGAGGAGGGCATAAAATATAGAACTCCAAACTTTAAAAAAAGTTTTCACTTCTGGGCTAAGGTCTCTTGGCTTTCCCTCAGAATCAACATGAATCAAGCCTCTTAACAAAATTAAATTCCACAAAATCCAGAAAGAGCAAAGGAGAAGAACATCTGACAACAAGGTTTGTCTCAGAGTTACATGGTTGAGGCAGGGGCAGACAGCAAAGAGCCAACAGGGTGAGGTGAGATCCAGGACTAACCTCAGAACAGCCTCAGAAGCTTTGTTCTTGTGAGCAGGCAGGAGAGCAGCACAGCAAAGCAGCTAGACATCAATCTAGTAAGCTCTTGTGGCTGAGAAGACCAGGCCCAGGTGCTCCATATTTTCAGTGGAGTCCCCATGTTTCCAGGTGAGCCCTCCCCCATCCCTGTGAGAGAAAGGAACTCTTCCCAGAGAAAGCAAAGTAACAAGGCTCAGGTGTGGGCAGCAGATCTCTCTCAGTCCTGAAATGAACAAAATAGTCCAAAGGCCTAGCTTACATTGTTCTAAAATAATTCAAATACTGTTGCTCCCCCCAATCCCCCATTCCTAGGGAGTGGGCAACAAATAAAGCTCACAAACACTCCAGAGAAAGTATCTAGCAGGGGCAGCTAGGTGGTGTAGTGGATAAAGCACTGGCCTTGGAATCAGGAGTACCTGAGTTCAAATCTGGTCTCAGACACTTAATAATTACCTAGCTGTGTGGCCTTGGGCAAGCCACTTAACCCCATTTGTCTTGCAAAAAAAACTAAAAAAAGTATCTAGAAGTCCCTACTGACCTTGCCACTAGGAGCTACTGAGCCCACTGAGCAAAGCCAATAGGGTTTTGAAAACCAAAGGTCTGTGAACCACTCCCCTGCAACACAAAATAATAGGAAAATGAAGAAAGACCAGCCAAAAGGGGGGGTTGATTGAAAGACACAGAGAGAGCCAGAACTTCTGAAGAGTGTATGAATTGGTATCCAGCTCAGAAAGACTTCTTAGAAGAGACCAGGAAGGAGTTTAAAAGCCAAATGGGAAAATTAGAAAAAGAAGCTCAAGAGAAAATTAACACCTTGCAACAAAAAATCGAATCCTTAGAAAACACAATTGGACAAATGCAAAAAGAAAATTATTCTCTCAAAACCTCAATAGAGCAAATGGAAAATTCCTTCCAAAATAGAATTGGCCAATTGGAAATGGAGTTGCAAAAGGGAAATGAAGAAAATTCTTCTCTGAAAAAAAAAGAATGGAATCTGTGGAAATCAATGACTTCCTGAGACAAAAAGAATCTGTTAAAACCAAAAAAATAAAAAAATAGAAGTAAATGTAAAATAACTCATTATCAAAACCAATGACCTTGAGAATAGGTCCAGAAGAGACAACTTAAGAATCATTGGGCTTCCTGAAAACATTGAAAAGAAAAAAAATAAAAATCCTGGACATCAATATTATAGGATTTAGTGATGGAAAATTGCCATGATATCATGGAACCAAAGGACAAAATAGTTGAAAGAATGCATCAATCCCTTCCTGAAAGGGATCTCAAAATAAAAACACCAAGGATTATTGTGGCCAAATTTGAAAATTAACAGATGAAAGAGAAAATCCTGCAAGCAGCTAGAGAGGAAACGATTTAGATACCAAGGAGCCACAGTAAGGATGACACAGTACCTGGCTGCATCAACATTAAGGATCAAAGTACATGGAATGCAACATTCCGAGGAGCAAGGAAGTTTGGAATGCAGCCAAGAATTCATTATCCAGCAAAATTGAGTCTTCTCTTCTAGGGGAAAAGATGAACATTCAACAAAATAGGAGACTTTCAACTTTTTCTGATGAAAAGATCAGAACTAAATAGAAAATTTGGAGTCTCAAAAAGGAGACTCAAGAGACATACAAAAATATATAAAAAAGGGAAAAGGAAAAAATGCTATCCAATGAGATAAAACTGGTCATATCCCCACCTGGGTGAAAGATTCTCTTGACTCTCAAGAACTGTAACTCTATTAGAGAGATATATTTAGTCAGAAGGGATGGACACTCATGAATTATCCATGACTGATAGAATGATTTAAAAACAGTATCTCCTTAAAAATGGAGTACAGTAAAGAGACAGGAGGATGGAGGTGATTGAATGGGGTAAATTAAATTAAATAAAGAGGTACAAAGGAACTATTGCAATAGAGGGGAAGAAGAGAAGAGGTGAGAAATACCTGAATCTTACTGTCATCAGATTTTGCTTAAAGATAACATATGAGCACTCAGTTAAGAAACTTATCTTACCTTAGAAGTATTAAAAAGTGAAAGGGGGGGAAGGAACTAACAAGGAAGAGAAGGAAGAAGGGGCAAAGGGAAAGTGGAAAGAAAGAGAGGGATTGGATATAAAGGGCACACTGAAGGTGGTGGTATTCAGAAACAAAATATTTGGGAATATAGATAAAGTGAAAAAAGGGGAAAATACAAACAGGGAAGATAACAGGGAGGGCAATAAAGTAATTAGTAATTATAACTTTGAATGTGAATGGGATGAACTCTCCCATGAAACATTAATGAATAGCAGAGTGGATTCAAAAACAGAATCCTACAATATTCTGCTTATAAGAAACTCATTTGAAGCAGAAAGTTACATATAGTGTAAAGGTAAAAGGTTGGAGCAAAATGTATTTTGCTCGAGCTGAAGTGAAAAAAAGCAAGGGTAGCAGTCCTTATCTCAGGCAAAGCAGCTGCAAAAATAGATCTCATTAAAAGAAGGAAACTATATCCTCCAAAAAATTCCCATAGAAAATTAAGCAATTTCAATACTAAATATGTATGCACTACATGGTAGAACATCCAGATTCTTAGAGGAGAAGGTGAATGAGTTACAGGAAGACATAGACAGCAAAACTCAACTGTTGGGAGACCTCATCCTATCACTCTCAGATTTAGATAAATCTAACCATAAAATAAACAAAAAGGAAGTTAAGGAAGTAAATAGAATGTTAGAAAACCAAGGCATGCTAGACATTTAGAGGAAATTGAATGGAGATAGAAAGGAAATAATTTTTTCTGCAGTACATGGCACTTGCACAAAATTTGACCATGTACTAAGGCATAAAACATTACAATCTAATCCAGAAAGACAGAAATAGTGAATACATCCTTCTCAGATTACAGTGAAATAAAAATCACATGCAATAATTGGCTATGGACTAATTGGAATCAAAATAACCTTGTTTTAAAGAATGAGTGTTATCAAGAAATAAATTATAGAAATGATTAATGATTTCATCCTAGATAATGACAATAACAAGACAACATACCAAAACTTATGGGATACAGACAAGTCAGTTTTCAAGGGATATATTATATTTTTAAATGTTTACATGAATAAACTGGAGAAAGAGAAAATCAATGAACTAAACATGCAACTAAAAAAATTAGAGAAAGAATAAATTAAAAACCCTCAATTAAATAGCAAATTATAAATTCTAAAAATTAAAGGAGAAATCAATAAAATCAAAAGCAACAAAACTATTGAATGAATAAATAAAGCCAAGAGTTGGTTTTATGAAAAAAACAAAAAATGATAAACCTCTGGTTAATTTTATTTAAAAAAAGAAGAAAACTAAATTGCTAATATAATAAATGAAAAAGGAGAACCAACCACCAGTGAGGAGGAAATTAAAATAATAATAATTTGTAATTATTTTGACCAATTGTATGCCAATAAATTTTATTAATCTAAGTGAAATGGAAGAATATTTACAAAAACGTAAGTTGCCCAGGTTAAATGAGGAGGAAATTAAATACTTAACTAACCCCATCTCAGAAAAAAAAAATCAACAAGCTATTATTGAGCTCCCTATGGAAAAAAATCTCCAGGGCCAGATGGATTCACAAGTGAATTCTACCAAACATTTAAGGAACATTTGGCTCCAATTCTATATGAACTCTTTGGAAAAATAGGTGAAGATGGAACTCTGCCTAACTCTTTCTATGACACCAATATGGTGCTGACACCTAAACTAAGAAGAGATAAAACAGTGAAAGAAAATTATGGATCTATCTCTCTGATGAATATAGATGTAAAAATCTTAAATAAAATCTTAGTACAGCAAGTTATCACTAGGATGATACACTATGAACAAGCAGGATTTATCCCAGAATGCAGGGTAGGTTCAATATTAGGAAAACTGTTACTCTAATTAACTATAGCAATAAGAAACCTATCAGAAATTATATGATTGTCTCTATAGATGGTGAAAAAGCCTTTCCTGGAAAGGAATGTTGCTTAAAATTGTTGCTTGAAATGATCAGCAGTATTTATCTAAAACCATAATCAAGGATTATATTCAACAGGTATAGGTTAGAGACATTCCCAATAAGATCAGTGGTGAAAAAAGGATGCCTATTATCACCACTACTACTCAATATTATATTAGACATGTTAGCTTCAACAATAAGAGAAGGAAAAAAAATTGAAGAAGAAATGTCTACCTTCCCTGGAAGAAACAAAATTCTCACTTTTGCAGATGTCATGATGGTATACATAGAGAATCCTAAAAACCATCTAAAAAACTACTAGAAACATTTAGCAATTTTAGCTGTTGCAGGATGCAAAATAAACCCTCATAAATCCTCGGCATTTCTATATATTACTATCAAGACACAGCAGCAAGAGCTAGAAAGAGAAATCCCATTCAAAATAATTTCTGACAATTTAAAATAATTGGTAGTCTGCTTGCCAAGGCAGACTGAAAAACTCTATGAAAATAACTATAAAACATTTCTCTAATAAACAAAATCAGATTTAATTAACTGGGAAAATATAAAGTGCTCATGAATAGGTAGAGCTAATCTAATAAAAATTACAATTCTACTTAAATTAAACCACTTGTTTAGTGCCCTACCAATCAAAATTCTAAAATATTACTCTAATGAGCTAGAAAAAATTGTAAGTAAATTCATATCAGAATTAAAAAGTCAAGAATTTTCAGGAATTTAATGAAAAAAATACAAAAGGAGGTGGCTTAGCCCTGCCAGATCTAAAATTATATTTTAAAGCCTCAGTCACTAAAACTGTCTGGTATTAGCTAAAAAATAGAGTGGTAGATCAGTGGAATAGACAAGATACAGAAGAAATAGCAGAAATGATTATAGTAATCTGCTTTTTGATAAACCTAAAGAGTTCTGCTTCTGGAGTAAAAACTGTTGGGAAAATTGAAAGGTAGTATGTCAGAAACTTGGAAGTTAATATGGCAGAAACTCAAATTAGAACAATATCTCACATCCTATACCAAGATAAGATCAAAATGGATACAGGATTTAGACATAATAGACAATAATATAAGAAAACTAAGAGATCAAGGAATAGTTTACCTGTCATATTTATGGAAAAGGAAGCAGTTTATGACCAAGGAAGAGATGGAGAGCATCACTGAAAATAGACTAAATAATTTTGATTACATTATACTAAAAAGTTTTTGAACAGACAAAACCACTGTAAATTGGGAAAATATTTTACAACTAGTATTTCTTTTTTTAAATTAATTTTTATTAAAGATATTATTTGAGTTTTACAATTTTCCCCATCTTGCTTACCTCCCCCGCACCCGCCACAGAAAGCACTCTGTCAGTCTTTGCTTTGTTTCCATGTTGTACCTTGATCCAAATTGGGTGTGATGAGAGAGAAATCATATCCTTAAAGAAGAGAAGAGAAGTCTAAGAGGTGACAAGATCAGACAATCAGATATTTGTTTTTTCCCCCCTAAATTAAAAGGAATAGTCCTTGAACTTTGTTCAAACTCCACAGCTCCTTATCTGGATACAGCTGACACTCTCCTTTGCAGACAGCCCAAAATTGTTCCCGATTGTTGCACTGATGGAATGAGCGAGTCCTTCAAGGTTGAACATCACTCCCATGTTGCTGTTAGGGTTTACAGTGTTTTTCTAGTTCAGCTCATCTCACTCAGCATGAGTTCATGCACATCCCTCCAGGCTTCTCTGAAATCCCGTCCCTCCTGGTTTCTAATAGAACAATAGTGTTCCATGACATACATATACCACAGTTTGCTAAGCCATTCCCCAATTGAAGGACATTTACTTGATTTCCAATTCTTTGCCACTACAAACAGGGCTGCTATAAATATTTTTGTACAAGTAATGTTTTTTTACCCTTTTTCATCATCTCTTCAGGGTATAGACCCAGTTACAACTAGTATTTCTGACAAAGGACTCATTTCTAAAATATATAGAGGAATGAGTCAAAATTATAAAATAAAACAAAGCATATAAAGCATATAAAATAAAACAAAAAATAAGCCATTCCTCAACTGACATATGATCAAAGGATATGCAGAGGAAATGTACAGATGAAGAAATTAAAGTGATCCACAGTCATATGAAAAACTGCTCTAAAACATTACTTATTAGAGAAATGCAAATTAAAGCATCTATGAGGTAACACCTCACTCCTCTCAGCCAGACCAATATGACCAGAATGGACAATTATCAGTTTTGTTAGGGATGTGGGAAATCTGGGACACTAGTACATTGTGGGTGGAGCTATGAACTCATCCAGCCTTTCTTGAGAGCAATTTGGAATTATGCCTAAAGAGCAATAAAAAAATATTCATGCCATTTGTTTTATTAGAAACCAGGAGGGCTGGGAATTCAGAGAAGCCTGGGAGGATTTACATGAACTGATGCTAAGCAAAATGAACAAAACTAGAACATTGTCCACCCTAACAGCAACATGGGGTTGATGATCAATCTTAATGGACTTGCTCATTTCATCAGTGCAACAATCAGGGAGAATTTTAGAGTATCAGTGATGGAGAATACCATCTGTATCCAAAGAAAGAATTGTGGAGTTTAAACAAAGACCAAACTCTATTGCCTTTATGGTTTTTTCTTTTTTTTGTGAGGCAAATGGGTTAAGTGGCTTGCCCAAGGCCACAGTACTAGGGAATTATTAAGTGTCTGAGGCCAGATTTGAACTCAGGTACTACTGACTCCAGGGCCAGTGCTCTATCCACTGTGCCACCTAGCCACCCCTACCTTTAAGGTTTTTTTTAAAGTTATTATATTATGTAATTTTGCTATCTCTTATAGTTTATTTTTTCCTTTAGGATATGATTTTTCTCTCAACACATTAAATTTTGATTAATGTATACCATGGAAACAATGTAAAACTATCATATTGCATTCTAGGGGTGGAGGGAAGTGAGATTGGGGCAAAATGGTAAAATTCAATACAGGCATAAATAATAAAGAAGCTTTCAAAATGTTTTAATGTGTAATTGAGGGGAAAATACAATATTATATTAATAAAAATGAGCAGCAAAAAAGATCTAAATGTAACATACAATGAAATACTGTTCCATTTCTATTACCAAATGGTACAGATGAGGAAACTGAGGAGAAAAAATTAGCATCCTATAATTATGCCTCAGCTGACTGCTGAAAAATGAAACACTTAAGCATCTGTAACATGCATAATTTACTTTAAAATTCTAAACCTTAATTTTGAGTTGTAACTTCTTTACCTAAATGTCAAAATGATGGGAAGATTGAAATAAAAGAAGACCTACAAAGGGGAAGCAACCATTCTGGACAAAATAGCCTATCTCTTTCCAATATTGTCAGTCACTTTGAAAATTATAGGTCTTGATTGAACAAGGATGACTTATTATTGCCTTAACAATAAAAGGGCTACTTGAGCTACACGAAAGTACCGTAAGTGGTACCCCCCTCAAATAGGAATGCTGTCATTTGGAGATTATTATGGTTTCTGAACAAAGCACATGATAAAACATACTTTGGAAATACATGTCAACTAATTTGAGTAATAAATGGATTTTGCTATTTTGAGTTCTCATGAAAATGGTCTCATTTCTCTTTATATGTAGTTATGATATAATTTTCTATGTCTTTGGAATATCACCTTACAAATTAAAATTTTAATAAGGGCAAAGAAGATGTCTTATCAAAGCTTTGTTTTTCCTATGATTGATAAATGCTTGTTGAACAGAATCTGTTCAAGTGGCATGATCTTGTGTAAGCCACAATATTAGAGGACAACTTCTTATTTTTTACATTAAAATTTTTAAATAGGAAATGAAATAAATTCAAATTTGTGTACGAGAAGAACTTTATTGCAATCTCCTAGTTAGCACAGTAGCTATCATTAATCAAAATAGTACAGGCATCAGTCCAGATGAATTTTTCTTAAACTTTCCTTCAAAGAACTTTAAAATACCATCTCATCTCATACCACATTCTGACACAGCAGAGCCAACAAAAGTCTTGGTGAGATATTTTTGCAACATAAGACTACTTGCAGGAGACATCTGTGCTACTGGGGGAGGAACCAGCTCAGAGATAACTGAGCTACAAATACCAGAGATGTCTCTGGAAGCTTTCAAATCAGACATGGTAGGATGGTCAGACAACTGGGCAGAAAGAACTTACAGAATATCCTTTCTCGTCCTGACTGCAAGATCTGATATTCTGTGGCAAATATATTATTTCTATTATTGTGTGGCAAATTCCATTATTTCTCCAGGAAGAAGAAAAGTACTTGTGTTCTGTCATTAGGGACCAAGTGTCTTGTTTTCAGATCCAATGGGAAGAAGAGCACTAGTCCTTGAGGCTGTTAAGAGAGGAAGGCTTCTGCTTATAGTCTCAGAGCCAAGAAGAAGGCTAGTGTTTCCAGTTCCAAGGTCTTCTTATATAAAAACTAGAGCACAGACTAGGAAAGTAGTACTATGCCATTTTCCAAATCACACTTCCATGGAAGCACTAAGAATTTGTAGAGTCCCAGAATTAACTAAATACTCTAATAAGAAAAAATTCAAACAATTGGACAGTACCTCTCCACCCACAGGTTAACACACATATTTTTTAACATAGAATTAAAATCAAGAAATAGACTAAGAAAATGAAAACAAATCCAAAAATAATAATGAGAACTTGGCATTAAAAAGCTACTATGGTGGCAGGAAACACAAAAACATAAACAGAAGAAAGAAATATGAAAAATGAAACGACAAATTTCTTAAAAATCAGAATGGACCAAATAGAATCCAAAGATTCCAAGAAAAATTAAATCACAGTCCAAAGACTGAAAAAAATTAAAGAAAATATAGGATATTACATAGTGGAAACAATCGAACAAAAAAACATAATTGAAGAGATATATTTTATGTATATGTATGTATTATGTATATATGTACATATGGCCATCATTGACTACCCTGATAAAAATACCTTTAATTCATATTTCAAGAAGTCTTAAAAAGAGTTTCTTTTCTTCACCAACACTATTCACCCTGCCTTTCCTCTTCAATTATTAATTGAAAAAGTTTAATGGGAAGACATAGCAATATCAAAAATGAAGTGCCTCTTTGCAATACCTTACATCTATCATGTTTTCACATTTGCTAAGCATTTTACAGGTGCTTTATCTGATGATTATGTCTTGGAGCAAGAATGTGATTTTGATATTTTATTTGATTACAACAATAAATAAAATTTGCACACAAATCTATAAATGAAAAGCCCCCATTTGGGTCTCTTGGTCAAGGAAGAGACCTGAATAAGGAATTGAACTATTCTTGTAACTTCTCTCAATGGATCATTTCTAAATTTCCCCATAGTTCTCTTGTCTTTTATCAGTGAGAGCTGTAAGAAGAGGAAAATTATTCTTTGTAATAACATTTTAGCCAATGGTGATACATCCTTTTTCTTTATAGACATCGCCCTTTTGTTCCTGATTGACACCCTTCCATATTGTTAAGTCAATAAACTGAAAACAAGATACTGAAATACGTCTTTAAAGAGATAACAGGAAGTTCATCCTCCCTATATTTTCAGTAACTGACCTTCGGACTCTTAAGTGTCTAGAGAACCACTGGAGGATATAATAATTCTTTTTTCTTAAAAAAATAGACAAAAAGAATTGAATTTGAAATGTGCTTTGAAATGAAACTTCTACATTGTATCTTCTTTCAATATCTATCCTCTGACCTGGATAAAGAAAAATGTGAACTCACTAAATATTCTCTAGTTTTTATTGCTATTGATGTAGAACTTGGTTTGCTCTAGTACGTGTTTATTAGAAGAACTTGCAAACAAATAAAATTTACTTTGTGATTTAATAATCCAAATACCCCAAAATAAGCTAAAAAGGGTAAATATTAACAATTGAAGAATTGTCGTTGATCACAATTTACCAAGGTGATCACTTGTCTTCAGTATATATCATTTAGTGTGCTAACTATATATTGTTCACAAATGAAATCTATCACATATAATATTGCATTGTAACATTGTAACAAATGCATTACAAATACACACATTTTCCATTAATGCATTGATTGTTCACAGTCAAATGAGTGAGATGGCATGAAAGAAATTTTATTCATAATAGATCCACTAATTACTAATGTTTATAAAACACATTGTTATCTTCCTACAAAAATGACCACTTTGTTTCCTTCTGAAGATAGGAGTTGATTTAAACTCATTTTAAAAAATATTTTAAAAAATTCTAAAAACTATTCTAAAAAGTTGCAGCCAGAAATGGAAATAAATGGAAAAATAATTGAAGAATTTTTTAGGTTCTTTTTTTGCAAGGCAAATGGGGTTAAGTGGCTTGCCCAAGGCCACACAGCTGTGTAAATATTAAGTGTCTGAGACCGGATTTGAACCCAGGTACTCCTGACTCCAAGTCCTGTGCTTTATCCACTAAACCACCTAGCTGCCCCAAAGAACTGTTAATTGTTAAAACTCTAAGGTACCTTACGGATCTTTTCATCTTAACCCTTCATTATATAAAAGAGACAAAAAGATAATGCTTCACTTAAGGCTACACAATTTGCAAATGAATGCCAACATTCAAATGATTAGTCGCTCAAAATTTAATTAATTTAGTTCTTAGACCACAGACATAGAGGACACAAGTATTTAAGGTATTCCCAACTTGATTGTACATGTTAGAGATTTTGAAAACCAGGATCATCACAAGAAACCTCAAGGTAAGATTTTATTGATTATTTGGGTACATTTGGGTATATTCAAAATCAATGAGGTATGTCATTTTGTGCCATTTCATCTGGGAAGACTTATCTGATACTCCTATTTATTAGTTTTCTTTCCCTCCTTGAATTATCTTGAATAAATTTAACTGTATTGTATTTTTCCCCTTCTTCCAAAAGAAACTGTAGGCTCCATGAGGAGAGGGTCTGTTTTTCATTTTGTCTTTGTAACTTCATACCTTGCACAATATCATGTATTTTGTGCTTAATAAATGTTTGCTGTATTATATTGAAATGAAAGTTATTACATGAAATGGATTATATTCCCTTCAAATGAAATAAATACATATGGTTTCTCCCTCTTGTACTATATGTCCTTGATCTGTCATTTTAATCATCTCTCTGTCTCTCTCAAATACATTATATGTTTTTGCATAACCAGTAAATTCTACTTGACTAATTTTGATAATATAAATGTTTACTTTTGAATTTAAAATATCTCTGTAATTTTTTTAAAGAAGATTTCAAATTACGCCATAGGCAAATGATTCATTTGAATTCCATGTGATTGTCAAAGAGGAGTATTATTAATAATAATGACATAATAAATAAAACTATGATTTAACTTGATCATTATTGAAATGACTAGATTTATGAACAGGAAAGACTTCAACTCCTGTTAGTGGTGTTAGGTGATGAGCTGTCTTCCTTAATTTAATAATATTATTGTTCACCATCCGTTAATAATTTTTCCTTAAGCTATTTCAAAAATTTAAAATTGGGAAATGACTATAACATAGCCAGAATGTCTAAGATGACCATGATTTTATTAGAGAAGTCTAATGTATTATTTATTGAATAGTCTTCAATTGATGCTTCTGATAGATAATTGTGGAAGAGGAATTAATCCATTTGAGAAATAAGAATCCTATACATGGAGGTTACTGTAGAATTCTGCTATTGACATTCAGATTCACACCAGTCCCTTGGTGGGGTGCTATCATTTTATGAAGGCTTGCAAATAAGTGTTGGTATTTTGGCAGGTGACATGTCACATGAATCACATTTTCACTACCAATTCTAATTACTGGGGCAAATAATATAGACGTATTCAGACTGGAATGTTATTTAATGATACCAAAAGTAGTTTTTGTCTCCAATATAATCAGTTATAGAAAATTAGTTTTGGATTCTTATCTTTTTGATCATTCCAAACAAGTATCCTCAAAACAAGTGTATTTGAATTTTTGGATGAGACTTACAAAGGAAGAGGGATTCATAAATGTTCATTGAATGAATCCAAATGCAAAGACATAGTCCTTGAAATCTATGTAGAATGACTTATACATTGAAGGAAAAAAAATCAGAAAAGTCCAATAGATAGGCCAATTCTGATATTGAAAGCAGGGGGTAATGACTTTTTTTAAGCCAAGTGAGATGAAGAACTAAGAAATTTTGGTTTGGAATCAAAATTTTATAATAATAATTTATTACTTTTATATTTTGATGATTGAAATGCTTAGATTACACCAAGGGATCTGTTCTGACCACCACTTTCTAGTGAGAAGATTGCTAAAGTTAGAGCTGGAGAAGATCACCTAATCCAATTCCTTCAATTGAGAGTTGGAGAAACTGAGTCCTAGAGAAATTAGATAACTTTTCTGAGATTATTAAAATAACACAAAGTAGAGTTGTTCAGATTTTGCTATATAGCAAGGTAGCTATATAGCCTTTATTCCTGATATTATCTTGATTTTCTCTAATTTTGAATATTGTTAATATGAAAAATAACAATATCACAGTGTAAATTTTTGCTTAATACCCCTGATATGGACCCCACATTTCTTCTGAGAAGGTATAGTAGGCAAGGATAAAACCATGTAGCAATATGTCAATCACAAAGTATTTTTTAAATACCATGAGTTATGCAAAGTTAATCTGAGTTTTACGTATGGAAATGTCTGAAAAGTGGCTATTTCTTTTTATATTCTTCAGTCCAATAGCATTTCGAAATGGAATATTTTTATGCACAAAATATCTAATTCTTTTAACTGGATACCTAGAATATATCACAATTATGAGAATGTTGTCCCCACAAAGGCATATTGACAAGAAAATAAATCTGTGAAATAATAAAACTAATATAGACAACTTCAGCATACTGTATAAAATGTCATGTGAGATATTACATTGTAAGATGCAATAAGTCAGATACATTAAAATCAATTTATTCAGATATCTAATGTGAGCATTCAATCCTGTTATATAGAGAATTTGGAAAAAGAAGATAGACTGGGGTATTCTGGATCAAAACTAAACCGAATAAGGGTGTAGTTAAGGATAAGAAAAGAACAGAATAATGTGAAAAATCAGGCAGAAATAATAACTAGCTTAAACTGATGATTGTGCTTTGAAGATAAGGAACAGACTAGCTTGAAGAATTTCTTTAGACAAAAGCCTTTACAATTTGAACACTCTGTCCAAAGTAGAAGTACAATCAATTGAAGAGGGGACTGATGCAATGCATGTAGGAAGGGAAGAGAATTAGGACTTTTTTATGTCTACATATCACCATTTACCCTTCAAAATCTAGAAAGTAGGTGTCCTAGCTAATTTCTTGCTTTTAACTTGCTTTTGAGAAAAAGAGAATAAGTTCCCTCTTCAACTGATTCTACATTTGCTGCCATGGTTAAACGGATCCAAAATCTGATTTTTTTTAATCTTCTTGATGGGTTCAGGAAGAGAATATATGTGACAAGCATTTTAGTAAAATGTCTTTGTGAAATTGCCGTCTAGTGACAAAGAAAAAATGAGGGGGGAAAAAAGGCTCTAATTAGAACAACTTCTTAGTTCCCCACTGGTTTTTGAACTTTTCAGATAGTATATGAACTAATAGCTTTAGGAAAAGGGACCCAAATATAGCTTGCTAATTGTAAGTGAATGGACCATAGCAATCTAATTCATTCATTTTGACTACTTTAATGTGAAGAATATCAGAGTCTAATGGAAAGAGGTGATTAATTAGAACACAATGATTGGCATAGATTGTGAGGTTGGTCAAAGTCAATAGTCTAACTAGGCTGCAGTTTGATTCATCTACCCCATCAAGACATGGTCAAAATATATTCTACTATCCTTTCTACTCCATAACCTTAAAATTTTAAATTGACAATTAAAAGGGCAATTAATTTATGAGATAATGGAATTGATGTATAAAAAGTATAGCTTTATCCAACCTTATCCATGTTCAAATGACATTTATATATACAAAATAAAAGAGGAAAATCAAAACAATTTGGGGGGGATTTAGCTTTGAAATCATTTTTGTTCAAAACATTCATAAATGAAAGATTTTTCTTTTTCTTTTATTTTTCAGATGATTTGCTATATTTTCCAATTCACTTTTTTTTGCAAGACAAACGGGGTTAAGTGACTTGCCCAAGGTCACACAGCCAGGTAATTATTAAGTGTCTGAGACTGGATTTGAACCCAGGTACTCCTGAGTCCAGGGCCAGTGCTTTATCCACTACGCCACCTAGCCGCCCCCCAATTCACTTTTGATGAATAAAAAGTTTCATCTTAATATTCACAAATTAATAATTCTATATTAAATCAACCCATTGATTCAGGATTCTTTCTTACTATTTCTGAATGATAGTCCAAGTTTGACAGTCCAAGTATGGTTCCTCTTTAATAGTGGGGTACTAGTAAAACTTATGATCTGGTGTTTTCTTTTCCAAACAACATAAAGATTTCACAAATATATTGCAAAAAGAAGAATTCTTGCATTGATACATTGCTGATGCACATTGATCCACACTGAGCCACATTTATTCAAATCTGTTATAACTATTTTCATGAAAAGGTTTTTTTTTTTTTTTTTGCAAGGCAGTGGGGTTAATTGGCTTGCCCAAGGCTACACAGCTAGGTAATCATTAAGTGTCTGAGGTTGAATTTGAACTCAGGTACTCCTGATTCTAAGGCTGGTGCTCTATCCACTGTGCCACCTAGCCACCCCTTTTTTTATCTTTTTTTAAAAGGGTAGTGCAGTGCTGGACAAAACCTCATTCAACAGAGCAGATACAGCTTTCTATTGGATGCAGCATTTAATTTGAACTTGTAAGCATATGGATTTTGGAGGCATTTTCTAGCTTGATACAATGAATTGTATACAAAAAAATTATATGAATTTAAATTCAAAATTTAGTTCTTTATAGGTTCCCTAAAGATTCAGATACATTATCATTATTTGAACTAAATAAAGAAAAATAGTCATATTATAAATCAGGAATTTCTCTATCATTAGGCTTATTTGAAATGATACATAGGATTCAAGAGAGGATGGAATGTGATAGGTAGAAATCAGAGAGAAAGAGACACAGAGAATTAAGGAGAAAGAGACAGAGAGACAGAGATCTGTGACAAAGAATCAGAATAATGTGTGAGCCTCATATTACTGTGAAGAAGATGATGTTACCTATAGCATCCTAAAGAAAAGTGAAAGTCCTGCATTAGTCTTTCTCCTTGTTCCTCTTCAAAAATCTCAAACTAGAAAAGTTGCGTATAATTCATTGCTTTTACTCCTTCTTTAAGGTCCTCTTAGTAGGTGGAAGAAAAATGACATCTTCTGTACTTCAAGGTCTATGCTAACTTTTAAAAGCAATGTCTTGCAAATAACAAAAAAGATGTCCCATCTCACCAATCACTTCCCATCACTGCCTTCTTTTCATAGGTTTACATCTGGAAGCTGCATTTTATATTTCTCTTTCTAAATACTTACATAACACATATCAACAAATATTCCTTATGCTACAAAGATCCACTTAACACGTCATTCCTACGCAAATATAGGCAGTGTCCAATGCTAAGTGATACCTTAATTGTAAGGTCACTGTGTTTTCTATCTAACCTCTTCAAGTTCCAGTTTTCTCCACTTTAAACTGAAAGAATTTGACTAGTTGCTCACTAAGATCCACTGCAACTCTTGGATTCTTATATTTTAAAGGACAATTTTAATATAGTAGATTTTTAAAAGTAGGCTGTATCTCTATCCTGGAAACATTTGGTGATGTATTATTTTTTTTGGTCCCAAGTAATTTCCCCCCAGCATGTCTCTGTATGGTGGCAAATCAACAGAACAGCAATCAAGCAGATGGTTTTGTGGGTAGCTGGAGGCATTAGTAGCCTTGCTGCTGTGCTAGCCCCGGGAGTCCTGATATCAGTTAAATTCCCCAGGCTTCTTCCTAGCACACATTTTATTTTCCTATCTGTAGGTGCTGGTCTATCAAGCTTATAGTGTCTAGGAAGATAGAGGGAAAAGATACTTTGACCTTTAATAAACTCCATGAGAATCAAAGAGAAGTTAACAAGGTTCCCAATATTCTAGGGCAGATAGAAAAGAGACCCTTGGGAATGACAAGACATGAGATTGAATGTGGCAATAGAGAACATAACTGAAAGGTGAGAAGAAGATAGTACTCATACTCCCTCCATTAGTTAAAATTATGAGTTCTCAAATATATGAGAGAGAGAAAAAAGACTGATTGCTTATGTGGATGAAATAGATGGATTGTTTAAATGAGTGCTAATCAGCTAATTTGTATGAAAATCAGTTTTATTTTTCTATATTATAATAACAACTATGAGCAATATACTTAAATATGAAAAGGGTTTAGGTATCCTTGATTGTCAGCAGCAATGAAATGAAATATTTTTGTTATTTGGAATCTTTAAGTATTCTATAATCTGAGACAAATGTATATCTTCCATTGATTTACATCATATTTCTTTTAAACTCTCTATTCTGAGTAGCTCTGATCTACATCCTTCCACAAATTCTCCATAAGGATACCAAACAATATCATGAAGGCTTCCTCTGGCTCTCTTGATATTGGTTAGATATGAATGGAACATAATATCTACATCCTATTTTTAATTAGACTTTTGATTTCATTGGTATTAGAAGCTCACAATAAGGTAACCTTTCTGCCAGTGTAGATTGGTGTTTGATCTGCAACTACAGCTTCAGAGAGTAATTGTATTCACAAGAGTTAGTTCTTCACTCTATAATCAAAGATTTCTACATTCTCATTAACATCTGGATAGCACAGAGTACTAAAACTATATAAAATTCCAACATGCTAGAATTTTAGAATTTAGAATTTAGAACTTTTCACTAGCAGAATCATAAATTTAGAGCTAGTAGAAAGATTAGAGGTGATATTAGTCTAATTGGGGAATGGTTCAATGAGCTGTGATAAATGAATTAATGGAATATTATCGGGCAAGAAGAAATGCTGAACAGGCAGATTTTTAAAAATCCTGGAAAGACCAGAAAGAACTTATAAAAAGTGAATAGAGAAGAACCAGGGAAACATTGTACATGATATATGACCAGCATTACATGATGATCAAGTATGAATGACTAAGGTCTTTTCAGCAGCATGATGATCCAAGACAAATACAAAGAACTCAAAGGAAATGGCTAACCACATCAAGATAAAGAACTGAAGAACTCTGAATTCAGATGGAAGCATACTTTTATTCATTTGGCTTATTCGTTTTCATGTTTTTTCTTTTGATTTGTTTTTTCTTTCACAGTTGTGATTAACTTAGAACTAGGTTTTACATGACAGCACATGCATAATATATATCAAATTGCTGCCACTTTAAGAAGAGGAGAAGGATAGCTAGGTGGTTCCGTGAATAGAGCACTGTCCCTGGAGTCAGGAGGAACTGAGTTCAAATCCAGTATCAGACTCTTAATAATTACCTAGCTGTGCGACCTTGGGCAAGTCACTTAACCCCATTGCCTTTCCAAAAAAAAATGAAGAGGGAGAAAAAGGTGGGGAGGCAAAAAGATTTAGAATCAAAATATTATAGAAATTAATGCTAATACTGATATTGACATGTAATTGGGAGAGAGGGAGACACACACACAGAGAGAGAGAGAGAGAGAGGATCTAGAGAGAGAGAGAGAGAGAGAGAGAGAGAGAGAGAGAAAGAGGATCTAGTTCAGTCCTCACATTTTTCAGATGTAAAAAACAGAGTCATAGAGAAAAGAAGGGACTTGCTCAAAATAAGTGAGAGGACTAGTATTTAAAGAAAGTCCTGTGATTCCAAATCATGTCTTTCCATTATAACCAAGTGCTTAAAGATCACTTAGCCTGGAGGATGCCAAAGCATTATTTTGTGAACCATGAGTAAATCTTTAAATAAATACATTTTGTTCTTTATTCCAGGGCATTTCTAACTGTACAAATAAATCAAATTAGAACACTGTATCAGTTTATACAGCTCAGATCTACATCTTAGGATCATCATCATCTTGGAGAGAGTTAACTAATCTAAACATTTAATTTTACTGATGAGAAATTAAAGAATTAGAGAGAAATGACCTGCCCAAGATCATACTGGGCATAAGTACTAGAAGCAAAATTCAATTCCAGTATTTTGTGCTTTGTACCACTCCATAGATTTCAAAAATATTGTAGAACTTAAATTCATAAAATATATAGTTTGTGCATCCTATCTTGTTCAGGTGAAAAAGAAACCAAAAGGCTTAGAGAAGATGAAATTAGAGAAGGTCATTGACATTTCTCAGGCAATGTGAGTTAAAAATAGAAACATGACTAGAATCAGTATATTAACACACATTCACTTTAGAACTAGCATGGCCCAGGTATCAATCATATTGAGTCATCTTTGTCCTCATTTCTTTTAAACAATAGGTCCTTATGATTTATATAATTCAACTATTTTATCTTCAAAGAACAAAACTTTTCACTTTTATTTATTGTAAATTTTAACTACTCTGCCATTAAGAACATTTACCAAGTTTAGGCTTAGTCCTTTTCTCTTATTTGTTTTCTTAATTTAGAAGAAAGACCTCTTTATGATAACTATTCAAAAATGATCTCATATTCATCTGTGACTGCCTTCTCCAAAGTTACCAGAGATCTCTTAGCCAAATCTGGCATTTTCTTAATCCTTAATTCAATAGATCTTTCCGCAGCATTTGACATTATTCATCTCCTTCAACTTTTCTTCTCTCTGGGTATTTATGTTATCTTTCACCTAGTTCTATTTTCTTCTCAGTCTCCAGTTCTTGTATATAAATATATATATATATATATATATATATATATATATACATATATATATACATGTATATTAATATGTCATAGAAGTATATTATTAATGTATTACTGACGTTGAAATAACTTGCATATCTAAAACTATAATTCAGGTCAGAGATGTCTTGATCCTACTGCTCCTCAGTTTACAGATGAAAAAATTAAGGACTATGTAGCAAAATAATTTGATGAAGGTCAACATAGCTATTAATGCTTAGAGGGAACATTCAAAGCAGATTCTCTGATTTTAGAGTGAGTATTCTTGCAAATCTACCAGATATGCTTTAGGTAAGTTATATCTCATTTGAATGTTATAGTCCTTGCTCTTAAGGAGTTTATAATCCAAATAAAGGAAAGAGCAATAATATTAGGGAAATGAATCAATAAGTATAAAGTAAAGCAGAATGTGATAGGGGAAAAGGAGATATCATGACAAATCACTTTAAGAATAAATGATTTGAGTTACTTCATTTTTTGACTAGGAAAGATGAAATTTTCCTAAAAAAGATGTACCTTGCCTGAATCTTAAAAGGAGCAGAAGAATTCTAATAGGCACTCATGAGGAAGGGATGGGTTCCAAACTAGAGAGTCAGAGGGATGAAAATACACAATCAGGAATAGTTAATGATCAAATTGGGATAGAATGTAGAGAAGAGCATAAAAAGAAGTAATGTGAAAAAAAACTTGAGAAGGAAGATGGAATAAGACTATAGAATTATCAGAGGCTGAAGATGTTGTGATGGAAAAACTAATTTGATCCTGGGCTAGAGTTGAAGAGACGTAGAAGCATATGTGGAGAGAGAGTCAGTGAATGAATCAATGAGTGAAGCAGGGTACTATGTCAACTGTGGAATTATTAGATTTTATATATTATTAGATTGTATATATGTGCGAATGATGACCTGAGTCTCAGGGTTTTATCTCTTCCTCAAAATTTTATTAATTTTACAATCAATAATTTAATAATCAACAAGAAGTCACTGAAATTTTGGGAACAGAGAAGTGACATAATAAGACATCTGCATTAAAAAAGATTTTAACAGATGAATGAAAAGGAATTGAAGAGTGGGGACACTAAAAACCAGAAACCATATTATTACACAGAACAGATGAGAATGATATGGTATTTGTTTGGAAAGCACCAATTTTGATAAAATTATTGTCACACTCTCTCAGCATTGTCTGCTGAGGTGACTAAGTTTCTTTTATCAGGAATAGATCACTCACTTAGAACCCTCACTCAGACAATTACTTAGCTAGGTGACTATGAACAAGTCATTTAACTTTGGTCAGCCTAAATTTTCTCATCTAATGTGTATAATAATTACAGCATATGGTAGAATCAAGATTACTAACACATATATATTATATAATATATATGAAGCCTTTGAAAACCTTAAAATTCTATATAAATGTTAGCTGTAATTATTATTGAACAATTATAGCACCTTCAATTTTTTTTTCAGATCTTATTTCCTATTCCTTGAGTGACTGTAAATGTTCTTCTCTGGAGACTTTCTTTTAATGGTCTCTATGTCAGTTACAAACCTTAATTTCTCCTCTCGGAAGCACATCAAATTCCCTAATAAAGCTTTTAAACAGATTACAATACAGTTCTAAAAATGCTGAAGTCATCAACCATCATTTTGTTATTATCATAACCTTTGAGCTTATTGTTATTCTGCATTTATATACCACCTTTATCTCCCAAAGTGCTTTTTAATCTCCAAATGCCAACCATCTTTTAGCTAATGTGTGGATTCTGTAATTGGTAACGTAAAAATGCGGGAATAATTCATTCAGGAACTGTCTATTCTCCATGCAACTTAAATAACTGCTTTGCAGGATAGGCAAGATTCTTTCCCTATGGAACAATGAGGCAACCCCATAGGATGAAAATCTGGCTTGCTGTCAGACTGTATCCTCTGTGATGCATTCACCTTTGTACCCCTTCTCAGCAGCTGATCCCCCACTGAGATCCCTCCTTCCTCCAGCTGCTACAGCTGTTTCTGCTTCACTTCAGTTGGCCTCCCAAGGTTTGAAATAATAGAGTAAAATACAGGGTATTCCAAAAGTCATAAACTATTAAAGTTAAAAACTGCACTATGACTTTTGGGACACAAAGTTTTGTGATGTAGTGAAAATGAAAGCAAAATGAAGCCAAGGAAAACCACTGGTGACAATCAATATATAAATCTTAAAAAAAAGCTTAAATGTAAAATTAAACATCAAAGACATTAAGTAGAAGCCTTTGACTATAAAGACTTTAAGTGAGTAAACCACAACCTTTCAATATGTAATTGCATTTACTTATTTTATAGGAAACCTTTCTTATTGCTGATGGCCTAGAGATCTTTTTTTGAGTCAATATTATCATTTAGAATTTATGTAAAAGAATAGCTATCTATAAATCTGGAAGGCCTTATCAGCATCTGCACTTTAGCATAGGAGCTTATTTGTTCATATCCTTTTCTACCTACTATAATTTCATGTCTATGGTGTGTTCATTAAAAATAAATGAAATGAGATCAAAGGATGTAATAGAAGAAAGAATTGGACTAGTAATCTGGAGGTCTGTCATTAATTAGTTTTGAAAACTTAGGCAAGTTGCTTTCTTGCCTTCTCTAAGCATCAGTGTTTTTTTTGTTTGTTTTTGGTTTGTTATCTCCTGTAGAATAATGGAATATTTCAAGTCCCTACTTATATTCTTAATATTATATGACTGAATATGTCTCTAACATTCAGTTCATTCACCCCATCCTCTGTCATTTAACCTTATTTTCCATTCCTGAAAATTTTTACTTAAAGTAGAAAATATCTCTTCAATATATAGCAGCTAATAAGACTTCTAAAGTCCAATGACACTCCATATAACAAATGTACCTGTGGACATAATGCCTGCAGTACAGTTTCAAATCTTTTCCAACCTGTTGGGATTTTGAGGCCAATAGCATTACATTACCTTTGCCTGTTGTCGCAATTTAGAAAGCAGAACAATTGATTTGTAAGGTGAAAAAAAGTAGCAGATGCTTCTGAAATGGATATATGATAGATAGATAGGTAGGTAGGTAGATAGATAGAGATATATATTTATATACTTATGAAATATATCTATATTTATCTATATCCATATATATGGCTATAGATAGATAGATATCAGATAGAGTCCAAGCCTCTGGACTAGTGTTTTACTAAAGGTTTTCCCATTGTATTCTGGTTGCCAATTGTGTTTATGTGTGTGTTTGTGTGTGAAGGACAGAAAAGGAGATTTCAATGTATGATCTGTGAATATCAAAATATTTCTGTTCTAGATATATGATGGATCTGAATATGTTTTCATATGTATCTTCATGTTCCTATATTTTGGGAGTCAACAATATATTCCCTTGCTCTAGGCAAGACAAATAACTATTACCTCCTTGACCATCATCTCCTCTAAGACTTTGATGAGGAAATCCAAAAAAATCTGAACCCAAGAACCTTAGAAATTGCAGTGGCCCCTAAATCATAAGCCCTACTTGAAAATCAAGGGATCAACTTTCCTTGTCACCACAAGTAACAAATGTTAGTCAGCGGTCATCAGTAAGTACTAGAACTCTGATAATAGCAACACTTACCCCCTGCCCCCGGAACCATGGGAATAGCTTCCAACCCAGGATTACTGACCTTCTGAGGACGCAATTGCTGTGTAGAAGAGACTAGTCAACTCTTTGAAAAACACTTCATTGGGCAGGCATATCATCCTAATAGAAAGAGCAAGATACTGTGAGGGAGAGCCAGGAGGCAGCAGGTGCCAGGCAAGGCAGTCAACCGTTACCACCTAAACCATCATCTCCCCTCAGAGCCTGTGAAAGATAACAAGTCACCCTGAAACTAAGAGACTTTGGAATTTCAAGTGTTTGACATTTTCAAATAATTCAGCATTTAAAACCGATGTGATTTTAGTAGTGGAAATGACTTTAGAGCAAACACATGTACCAAAAGAACTTTTTGATCTGCCTTGGAGCTGAAATTATCCACATGTGTGGTCTTCCTCACTAGAACACTTGCTTCTTGAGAGCAGTGTATGTCTTACTTTTCTATTTGTGTCCCTAGAGCATGGTGCAATGCTTTACATATATTAAGTGCTTTAAAATACTTTATTTATTCATCCATTCATTTATTCATTCATTCCTGGAGAAATCTGCCTGAGTGCAGAAAACAGTGCAAGTTCAGAAGAATATGATATTGTTTCATTCACAAGGTCGTCCAACTCTCCATTCCTGCAAATACTTTCTGTGTCCTTTCTATGGGACTCCAGTAGGTATGTATTTTTAATGACTTCTCTGCAATTTGTTCGATGATCTAGTCTTGAGAAAGATCACAATGTGTTTCATAGCACAATTTTTAATGGAGTATATGGAGTGATTTCATATCCTCCCTCAAGGAAAGTATGTCCTCTTTAAAAAAAAACTGGAGATAGTTCATAATATTAACACCATTAATCCAAACATAATAATATCATTTTAAGAAATTTGAGATCTCCAAGGGGTTTTTATTTTTATTAGCAATAATAACAATAGATTTATATGATACTTTAAGATTTGCAAAGTTCTGTTTATCTTATTTGATACACAAAATAACGATGTGAGGTAAGTGCTAACAACATTATCATTCCTATTTAACCAGGTGAACAAAAATGAATCAGACAACTAGGTGGCACAGTGGATGGAACACCAGTCCTGGAGTCAGGAGGACCTGAGTTCAAATTTGCTCTCAGACACTTAATAATTACCTAGCCGTGTGATCTGAGGCAAGTCACTTAACCCCATAGCCTTGCAAAAACCAAAAAAAAAATATAGGGCCAAAAATAATTAAAATAATTTACCTCTGGTCACACTGTTAGTATCTTAGACAGGATTCGAATATACATCTTCCTGGCATCAAGTCTGATGCTTTTTTTTTTTATCTAGCTAACTTGTTTAGGAATGGAAATCATTATTGTGTGTGTGTGTGTGTGTGTGTGTGTGTGTTTGTGTGTGTGTGTGTGTGTGTGTGTGTGTGTGTGTGTGTGTGTGACTGGGGAGTAAGGTGATTATAATTTCCTAGAATACCATTCTTCATAGCACAGTACTTCTTTACAATTCAAGTCCGTATTTCTATGAAAAAGTGAAGCCAGGAGTAGTTTTGTATGATTCATCTACTGCATAGTATAGCCTCTGATAAACTCTTATTAGTATTTTGTTTTGAAGGGGCAAAACCTAGAATTGTTATTATTACATTATATAAACTCAGAAATAAGAGGCCAAATCTAGCTGAGGAGACCAGGTGAACAGTTGTGTCATTACATGTATAAAAGAGGTAAGTGGAATATTTAAGAAGATTTGTATCAAAGGTAAACAGCAAAGGTGCTGCTGTGTTTGCAGGAGGAAGAAGTATCTGACATCTGGCTGGCAATCATTAGTGCTCATTATTAAAACCCCTAGCACATTAACAAAGGTTAGCTAACAGCCTGGGGAAAGAAAACATAGATACAGCTTTAATCGCAACCTTCCCAGGTGTTCTTGTAGAACTTCCTTATCCTAGAAACTAGCACCAGTTGTTCTGGGGTGTTTCCAGGAAGCCTATGAGATGTTCTAAAAGCCATGTATGTAAGGAAATAGTTCTAATAACCTGCAGAATAGCTGTATTATTTTTGTTTTCTTTAAAGGAAAAATAAAAATTTGGGCCAGGAAAGGGACTATTAATTCCATTGGTACAGAGAACATTTCAGGTGAGGAAATTCTCAAGCAATGAACTTTTATACTTTCTCTGAAAATTATTGTCTTAGAGCTTTGAGAGGTTAATTGAATTGCCTTGTTACGTAGGTCATATCACAGGCAAGACATGAACTCAGATATTCCTGTCTTCAAGTCAACTCTGTGTTCACTATAGGATGCTGCCTCATTCAGCAAATATGTGTGCTGTAAATTCAGTATAAATCTTCCTTCCAAAAGTGTTAAAAGAATCCATTTCTACTCTTGGATTGTTGAAGGAACTGAAAGATTTTTTAATAAGAAATTTGTCTGTGAGAATATATTCAAGAAATAGAAGTATTGCTAATGAAAAGCCTCATTAGACAATGATTACTTACTATTTCTTTTGAATCAAATGATAATAATAATAATAATAACTACCGTTAATATAGTGCATTAAGGTTTATAAGGTCCTTTAACAACTGGTAAAGTTCTATTATTATGAGGTAAGTGATATTATTGTTGATGATTTATAGAAACTGAAGACTAAATTGATGTCATTTGCTCAAAGCCACACAATAAATGAGTGTGTGTGAGGGAAGAATTTGACCTCAGATTTTTCTTGCCTCCAAGACAGATGAGTCAGAAGAGCCTAGAATTGATCTCTGATAACCTTGAAATCCTAGGTAGGAAAGTGGCAGGAGTTTGTAAGAAAAACAAGCAGCCAAAAACAAAACAAAACAAAACAAAAAGGATTGCAAGGTCCCTGAACTGTACCAGGAAGAGACTTGGGACACAAGTCTCTTTCCCAGGCAACAGCTCTTGAAACCTTTTAAGCAGGCCATACTGTAGATAAAACTTAATGATAAACTAAGCCCCATTCAATAGAAAGATGACTTTCCTAAGGAAAGAGGAAGAAAGGTATTTAATAAGGTTGTGAATACAAATAGATTTTCAGGTGAATTTCTGCCTCCCCTAAAAAAATCTATGAGAAATGTTTCTATAAGTTAGGGATGTAACTCATAACAATAACTTTAAAGGTGCACAAAGTATTCCTGCCACAAAAATGGAATTAAGTTACAAATCAATACTTATTCTAGGTACCCTTGACATTAAACCACTCAGCTTCAGAGAGTGAAAGAAAGGAAAGCTGAGCTTGCGTACTGAAGAAGAGAAAGTTTCTTCCTTTAACTGAGAAAAAAAAAGAGAGAAGAGAAAATTTGTATGACAGAAGGTCTACTCATAATGCTCTTAATCCTCCTAAGTTCATGTCCTTTTTTATAATTCTCTTTAACCCAATTCTTTGTCCTTTGATATTTGAGGTAAAATTCAGGTTTATATTCCAACTCATCTACCATATTTGAATATCTCTGAGGAAAATTGCTCCATCTTTAATCTGAGAAGATTCAACCCTGAGAACAAGAGGTGGTTGTCTCTTTGCTCCATCCATATAGTAGAAAAAAACCTATTATCCTTATCTTAACCCCATATCATTCCAAATAGCTCTTAGTACTTAACTCTTAAGTAGTGAGGATCAAATGAAATAATATTAATTTAATAATTTATCAGTTTCAATATTTGAAATATTTAAATATCTGAAAACCATAAAATGCTATATACAACCCTTTATAAAACAGCAGTAGTAACAGTAATAATAGTCATCATCATCAACATCATTATCATCATCATCATCATCTTTGTTATAATCTTCTCCATCTCCATGTCAGTTGTTTTACCCCACTAAGGATGACTCTACTCTAAGGCTTACTGACTGACAATACAGTCCTTTTCTGGAATCATCTCTCTACCTCTGTACTTATTGGAAATCCTATTCTTCATGTATAGATACACTCCTTTCCCTACCACTCCTACTTCATGCTATCCTTTATCCAAGCACATAAAAGGAGAGAGAGACAGAGACAGAGACAGAGACAGACAGAAACAGAAATAGAAAACCAGAGTTCTCCAGTTCCTCTGTTAGAATGTAAGATCTTTGAAGGCAGAGAATGTCTTTTTGATTTTCTTTTTTGTATCCACAGTGCTTTGCGAAGTGCCTGGCTCATACAATTCTCATCTCAGGTCCTCCTGACTCCAGGGCCAGTGCTCCATCCACCTATCTGCCCCTTATACAATTTTCTTAATAAATGTGTTTTCTGAATATGTCTCTATGCCTTTCTAGCTAATATCACTACAGCTAGCTAAGTAGGTTTATTCCTAATAGATTTGATGTCTTGGCTACAAAGATAGGATTATGTTATAAGTGAAGAGGAACTTTAGCAATGGAAATATTCAATAATTCTCAGGAGAGAATAAATAGGGAAATGTTAAATAAAAATGTTATTAAATGTATTTTGCAAATGCATAATGTATACTTCTTAGCTTTTCATGCTTTAAAGATATTAACTGCTGTGGGTACTCCATTTACTGACTTAGGTTAAATCTGCTCTATTACTTGGCTTGAACATTTCTGTGGGTAAAACTTTCATTACTCTCTGGTCATCTCTCTGGAGATGAGGATTTCTGTTCTTAGGTAGATATTTGATTGTTGAATTTTAAAAGAGACCCTAATCCTTTGAATGTGTTTAAATCGCCATATTGACACAAATTATATCATAGATTAATAAATCAACCTCTGGATGTGATATAATAATATTATCTCTGATGATTTTTGAATTCTTGAGTAACAGAAGTGATAGAAGATTGAAATGAGTGAAATATTTTCCTACTAAGCAAAAGAGGGGAAAACAGGTAATTCATGAAAACTATAAATAAATATGCTTATTGCTGATCTAAGAAAATTATGGAATCACCTGTTAAATAGATGGCATGTGCATTTAGTTGTTCAGATACGAAGCATTCTGATATACTTCAACCAGAATAACTTAAGAAATTATAATACTGTGAACATATAGAATTAAAAGTAATAATCACTGGGAGTTAGTAGGTGATCACTATTACTATATTATAACAAAATTAACTATCTTTGTTTGCTCAACTTTATTCCTTCTCTCTTGCTATCATTCCATGGATGTATGCTATATGCATCCTCTATGTTGATATAAGTAAAATTTTTGAAGGAGATTTACTCCTCTTATTCTTGTAACAACACTAAGAAAATGGAATGAGGTTTGGATGAATCAGATAGATTCATAACTACTTGAGTAACATAACTAAGGGTAGTGAATTATAGATACATTTCAACTGGCAATAAAGTTTGTGGCAAATGCTTGATCCTTGTCTGTTAATGGTTTCTGTCAATGATTATAAATTGATAGTATGCTGATCAAATTTCTAGTGACAATGTTCAGAGCAATAGTTAGTCACAGGACATACAGAATAAAGATTCAAACAATTCTTTATGAGGTAAAATTATATACATGTCAAATTTTATGTACAAAGATAAAATTTCAATATTTAGATTTTTAGACCAGTCATTTAAGTAAAAGATAGAGATACTTTGATTAAAACTAATTTTCCTAAGGATACAAACATTTTAGTTCATTGCAAGTTTAAGGAAAATGTACAAATCTGGACTTAATACATGCATAGGGTCCATATCATATGATGTATCATATAATATTTAGATTTCATTGGCAGTACAAGGGGTCCCAAAAATCTTTGTTTTAAGTAAGACAAGATGTCTCATGTACCAAAAATCTTATTGAAGTTTTAAGCTTTAATAGCTTAAAGGTACTTTGATACACCTTGAAGTTTTTCCAAGTCTAAGAATCATTCTCTTACAAGGTCATTGACAGACTCCAAAATGTCCAAAGGAAGTCAATGAGTTTCTGAAAGAGCAACAATCAATGGATAGAAATTATATGGATACAAAATACAGCTTGGGTTATGTAAGAAACTTTGCAGCAATAAGAAATGATCAAGCATGCAAAAGACTGGCCACTGAAGTAATGATTTTAATAATAGGCTAGGTTCTGTTATAGAGATACTTGCATAGAGTAGATTTGACTAGTAATTCTAAATTTCGGGAATCTATTACTACATATAAAAAATCTATGTATTTTTAAAAGTATTGCTAATGTTATACCTGTAATTCTCTTTAAAGTTTTTGTTTAAGTAGGGGGGTTTCTGAATAATATTTGTGAATTTAAGAGAAAATGAATATTGAATTAATGCATAACTGTCCCAGGCATGAAAATCCAATGCCTTAATAAATAATTTAGTTTTCAAACATTATCTATTGAATTTACTTAATCCTTGTTAACTTTTCTGATGTATTTCATACATTTATGACCATCTGGGGTCAATTGTAATCAATCAAGGCTAGATTTTGTGTCTCATTCTCCAATCTTCACAAGACTTATTTTCTATTATTCACAAAGATGCCACTATTCTATTTTTTCTTTTAATTATAACAAGAATAGTTCCACCATTTTGTGAAAGATTGATTTATATGTGTGTGTGTGTGTGTTTGTGTGTGTGTGTCTGTGTATATTGCTACTCCTACTAATATTAATTAATACGATCACCTTTGTTTGCTTGATCTCTATTCCTTATCTGTTAAATGGAGTGCAAAGAGATGATCTCCATTTTTTTTTTCACTTTTAAAACTAGGGTCCTATTATCCAATGTTCTCTATATCAGCTGTTAGAGTTCAAGAATCTGATTGAGTTTATGATGATCACCACCCTCCTGAAATTTATTCTTCAATGTTAGTTTAATTTATATATCTCAAACTTATGTTCTTAACATTGAATGATTTTTGATATTTGAGGTGGAGCAGGAACTTGGTCATATATTGTTCTGATTTAGAATAGAAAGTATAATATATTTAGGATACAATTACATTGTCTTCTGTCTTTTGTTATTTATTTTGGCACAGTTAATATAGTACTTGGTCTTGTAGTTTATTAGACCTGAGTTGCCCTTATCTCAGACAGCTATTTTCTGTGTGAAGCAAGGAAAGATAACCAACTTCTGTAAGTATCAATTTCTTTATCTATAGAAATGGGCAAAATAACACAAATCTTGTGGGTTTGTGACAATCAAATAAGTCAATTTAAGTTAAATACTTTGTAAAACTTACTGTGCCACATAAGGGATAATTATTCTACACCCTACCTTTTCTCATTTTTACCCAGAATATGCAATAAAACTGAATAGCTATCATGTTCATATATTTATAAATACATATATATGCACATATATACATTGGTGCATAAATATTTATATGCATATTATGTGTGTATATACAATGTAAAAAGTGGGGCCAATTATACTTTTATAACGCAGATTCTGAAAGCAAGCTATCAGTTCCTTCTATCATCTCTCTCTCTATATATATATATATATATTAAAATAAATATTTATTAATATATTAAAGAACTCTTTATTTTGACTGCAGTTTGAATAAAACACTGTGCTAGGTATCAATAGGTAAATGGAAAGGTAATTAAGGCCTAGCATCAACCTAATTATGATTTTTTTCCTTAAGAATATCAGCTCAAAAATAAAATAAAAATAAATAAAAATAAAAATAAAAAAATTTTAAAATTTAAAAAATTTTTTTAAAAACACTATCAACTCATGGGGTGGCTTCGTTGCATGGTGGATAGAGCACAGGCCCTGGAGTCAGGAATATCTGGGTTCAAATCTGGCATCAGAGGCTAAATAATTTCCTAGCTATGTGGCCTTGGGCAAGTCATTTAATCCCATTTGCCTTGCAAAAACCTAAAAAAAAATATTTCAGATCACTTAATTGTTGATTCATGAACTTTAGTTGTCTTTGTTATACTTTTTTTTATTCAAGTAAACTACTAGTTATCAGAGTTTCTATTACTTCAAGAAGGCTGGGTTCATAACTTTCTCTATCCCTAACTTGCTATGTGACCTTAAACTTGTCACTTTCTCAGAACTTCATCTTCCTCTCTAAAAGATGATAAAATTGAATCAGATGATTTCTAAGCACTGGTCATACTCTGAAGTCTAATGATTCTATTTCCTTCCTTTAACATTTGTCAGTTGTCTGAAATTTTTAGTTCATTCCATATCACAGTGATGTGGCTTTTGATTTAGTAACGCATGGTATATGTCCCAACTATAAATGGGAAGAGGCTTGTGTGAAGTCATATTTATGAACAGCCAGAAAACTAAAATTAAAACAATGAGAGGATCTACTAATAATTATATTTCTATTTATTGACTTAGCCTCTGTTTACCGTAGAATTAACAGGTAGATTAGTCCTATATTGGTGGACAAGAATATTTCCCAGGAAAATTATAAAATTGTTGCCAATGCACTGGTTTTAGAACTCAAAGATACCTAATGTTTGAGCTAATTTATAGCTATGGGTGAAAATCAGAGATTCACATACATTAGTTTCTGTACACTATCAAAAGAACTGGTAACCAATTAGTTGTACTGCCAAGGACTGCTTTTAGCATGTGATTAACCCTCCCAAACTAGAGAGCATCTCCAAAGGTCCTCTCAAGAGGTTATACTTGGGGAACAGCACATCAAATGTAATGGCTGACATTATTTACTAGCTATTATTTCGGCTATTTGTTAGTGACATAATGTTCTCTCATTTTATCATTGCTCTAACTGGCTATCATTAGCATACAGGTTTGCAAGTACTTTATGTACAATAGAGGGGAAAAGAGCAAGTGAGTAAAACTAATTTGCTTATAAAATGGCAACTGGAAGAAATGCATATCAAAAGAATGACATTTCCTTGATCCCATCTTTTCTGAAGTTCCATATTTTTAAGGGCCTTTAAAGATAGACCTAAGTGTTCCAGTAAAATTGCCAGAGTGGTAAATGCTCCATTACATGTGCTTTCTGCAATATTGTACTCAGGTAACCTCAGCATTATCATAATATCACAATAATAATCATCTGTTGCTCTTAAATACTTTTCTGCTTTTTTCCCTAAAAGCCCATAATACAGTCATTCTTAGACCACAATGCTGAACTTGCCTCAATAAAAAAAAAAATTCAAAAAAAATTTCTTGAGAAACAAAGACAATGCAGTTCATAGAAATTGATAATAGTTTTATGGTTCCTTCAAGAGAGTAGAAATCAGGATGTTTGGTGTTTGACCAATTTTAGGGGGCAAATTTATATTTAATATTAAACTATATTTTATTACAAAAGTCTATTTAGAATATTAGGGTAATTACTTAATTCCCCTTCCAATTAAAAAAGGAAAAAAAGATTTGTGTTGTTTCCTTAATCCCTATTATTCCATTAGAACACAAAATAAAATATCTTCCTTCCCTCTCTTATTTATGAATTTCTTATTTATGAGAGACTAAAAGCATAATGAATAGAAATCTGGTCTCCAGTCAAGGATACTTGTCTTTTCATCTCTGAAACATTCTAATTCTGTGACTGTGGGAAAGTCATTTAACCTCTCACTGTCCTTGTAACTCCCTAATAACTCCCAATGTTATCCCCTTCCAGAGGAAGTAAAACAAAACAAAACACAACCCTTCAGAATCTAATGAACACTTTATAAAAATTATCTCTTATGTATCTCTTTCCCCAAATTCTAATTCCTCATACAGAAGATGACTAATCTGTAAATGTGTTCATCCAAAATATGTATGCACAATTTTAACCTAACTGTTTGCCACTAAGGGGAAGGGAAAGAGGAAGGAAATATTGTAATTTAAAAATATACATATGTATATGGATGAATGTTATAAAATTAAATAAACTAATTGGAAAAATTTATGTTCACCACCTTTTGTAATAAGAATAACTTGTCCATAGAATCCTTGTCAGTTGGTCTGACAGAAAAAAAGGCTATTTTTGTTTATTTGTTTTTCTTTTTATTGTTTCTTCCCCATCATCTATCCTTGTAGGCACATGCCAAGTGTGCTGAATAATTCATAACTAGTTTTATAAAGAATAAGAGAGCAGGTAGACTTTGTGATAGAAAATGGAAAATCTCTGAATGAGAAATATATTATTGCTCAATTGGATCAATAAGTATTTTGTTTTTCCTCCAAGAAATTAGAGGTCATAAAAATCCCAACACAAATCAACAATACAAACAAAAAACAGGGACTAGCAGTTCTTACTCTAATACTCTAATTACTTTCTAATAATAATAACTGATCTTTTTAGCAACCATAAGCAATATCATCATTTCCATTTTAAATATAAAGGTCCCCACACTGAGAGATATCAGGTGCCTTGACCAGGCAAACACTATCAATATGAATCCTGATTTTTCTAACTACACTAGTAATGTTGGCATTATAAAGGTACTGCCTTTTTAGATGAGTGCATTATAGAGAAAATTGGGGAAAATTAAAAACTACACAAATACACACATGTGATAAAAGAGAAAGACATTAGTGTTTATTTGGAAAGGCCTATTTGGAAAGCTAGAAATGTGCTGTTAAGCTAGAATAGGATTGAATAGGATTTAGATAGACAAAGAGGACTTCCAGGAAGTGAAGACAGCAAAAGCAAAATCATAGAAGCAGGAATGACATGTACATCAAAGAAAAAAGAAACAGAAAAAAGTCTGACAAAGACCTTAGAGATCATCTGATCCAATCTTCAAACTTCAGAGAAAAACCAACTGAGGTCCACATAGAGTAAAATGACTTTCCTGCAGCTTGAAAGTGTTAAAAACAGGATTGAAGCCAACACTCGAGAATCACTGTTTTTTCTATTATCCATTAAATACTGAGATAAATCTGCTTGAGTTACTCCTTCCAATTAGAATCCCTCAGCATCAGGGGGTAAAAGCATGACTTTGATGAGATGAGTCAACAGAAATGGGACTTAAGATTTTAACTTAAGAGGGGGTGGGGAAAGGAAGTGTATATAATGTAGGGATAAAAACAGAACAAGCAACTCTGTCCCTACTAACGAGAAATATATAATATAATGATGGGATGAAAGGGAGTAAAATCACATAAAAACCAGTGGTGGTCAAGAATAGTCTATGGTATGTTGATTTAATTAATGTTTACAGAGCTAGAGTAGGAAAAGGGTAAGGAGGGATATGTTCAATGCTAAGGAATGAAGATGACTGAAGAGAAGTTTGGTGTTCTGATTGGTGGAGACTTTGTAATCAGAAGTCCAGGGTCTGGAGGCAGAACCTTGCAGCACTTCATTACAGTTAAAAGTTAGTAAGTAGAGGGGTATCACTGTATAAAAATACTTGGGGTGTACTTAGTGGTTCTAGATCAGGCAACATATAGTGATACCCAATAATCAAAATCCAGTGCCTGAATCACTATAAATCTTCAAGGGGATGTTTTATGATCACCAAGAGATGTTGTAGAAGGGAATATTTTTTCATAATGGGTTTCATCAAAAGACCTTAGAGGAACATTTCATCTTTGAGATTCTCTGAGTCTATAAGAGTAACTCATGTGTATCTATTGAATTATTCAATATAAGGGGGAAAGTAATAGACCATCACAATTTATAATGAATCTGCCACTTAATTTAATAATGTGCTTGTCAACTAATTTAAAGTATCCAAACTTTCTCATATACTAGTTATAGAAATAGGGATTGGACTTATGATTTCATTGGCATAGCAAACTTCCAAGTGAGGACAATATCTCCAACAATTCAGGCTGAAACCCTCATGGAAATTTATGATGTTAGAGAAATGCTTAGAGAAGTGGAAGTTTAAGTTACTTTACCATAGCTAGTCAGAGAGAAGATCTGAACATAGATCTTCCAAGACTGGATTTCATATCCATAACTACTCTGCCATACTGCCTTCCATATAAAATACATAATTATTATTTGCATAATAAATCACATAACATACCTTATTATAATATGCTATCTCATACTGATTATTTTATGTTTCACATGACTCAATTATGTGATACTTTATTCTTTAAAAAATACTTCATAACAAGTTTATGATGAAAGTAGGTAGAAATTTTATCTTCATTTTGCAGATAAGAATAATAGATAGTGTTTATATTGCACAACAACCCTATTAAAGAGGTACTATTATTACCTTTTGCAGATAAGGAAATTATTGCTGAAGGGTTAACTGATTTGTCCAGGGTCACACTAATAGTTAATGTCTGAAACATAATTAAGAACTCTGTTTAGCCTTCTATCCATTTTGCAGCTTAGATGTGACAACTAAGGCTCAGGAAACTTACTGATGTGTAGGTAATATGAAAGCTGTTCATAGCCATATGGTCAGTGAATAAGTATATGTAGACATGTATAATGGGGCAGCTAAGTGACAGAGTAGTAATTACAGTCCTCGACCCAGAGTCAGAAAGAACTGATTCAAATCCAGCCTCAGACACCCTGATTAAGTCACTTAACCCTGCTTCTTCATCTGTAAAATGAACTGAAAAAGGAAATGGCAAAGCACTCCTGTATCTTTACCAAGAAAATTCCAAATGGGTTCACAGAGTTGACCATGACTGAAATGATTCAACAGCAGCAGCAACAACAATAAAGTATTTCTAATATATGATATATTGATATATTTATGATATACATATGAAATATATATTTATATTTTATATTTATATATATGATGACTTGAATGAATTAAAATGCTCTGATCTACTTTGAAAACAGATACAAGGTTGTCATCATTCAAGAAGCAACAAGGGGGGCGGCTAGGTGGAGCAGTGGATACAGCACTGGCCCTGGAGTCAGGAGTACCTGGGTTCAAATCCTGTCTCAGACACTTAATAATTACCTAGTTGTGTGGCCTTGGACAAGTCAATTAACCCCATTTGCCTTGCAAAAAAACAAAAAACAAAACAAAACAAAGTAACCAAAAAAAAAAAAAAACCAAGAAGCAACAAGGAAAGTTGTGAATGATTTAATTTCTAGTTAAAAGGGGGAGGGGGAAGGCAGAGCCAGGGTAGTGGAATGGAGGCACAAATTCACAGAATGTTTTCCCTGGATCTTTCCAAATGCCTGAAAATTATAAATATAACCAAATTCTAGAGCATCAGAACCCACACAAAGACTGAGTGAAACAATTTTTTGGCCCAAGACAACTTGGAAGATCCACAGGAAAGGGTCTGTTCCACTGAGTTTAGAAACCAGTTCCAGCCTTCCAGAAACAGCACACAGGGCATTATTGTCCCTAGGAGTGCTTGAGTCCATGGAAGCAGATGTGGTTTCCAGACCACTCAGACCATGGATTGCTGAGGACAATATGAAAGGTCACCAGGAAAAGTCTGATGCGCCAGAGGGAGAAGGGAACCCAGGTCAGTCATACTATACATAGCATGGCCCTGCCTGCCCAGGAATGAGAAGAAGACATGTGGAGCCATCTGGCAGGTGCTTCCAGAGCTCTCAGTCCACACGCAATAATGGGATGAGGAGATCACAAAGGTCTCTCTGCTATCCCTGGGACAGGACTCTGCTACTTTGCCCCATACTCAGATCCAGGTCAAATGCTGACATAGCAGAGCAAGGACCTTCCTCACAGCTCCAGGGCAGAGAACAGTGCTTGGGGGTCATCCACAGACCAAAGAGCAGGCCAGGAGAGCAGTCAGAGTCTCTCATAAGAACTTGAGGTCCCTGAGGACGCGTCCCAAAATCCCTCAAAAACTTGGGAAGCATATTAAAACCAGGTCATAGACTGGGAAAAGGAGCAAACAAAGGAGAAAAAGAATCTGTCCATTGACAGTTACTTTGGTCCCACAGAGGATCAAAATATACACTCAGAAGATGACAAAGTCATCAGATAAAGTTTCTGTGTACAAAACATCCCAAGAAAAATAGAAATTTGACTCAGGCTATGACGGAGCATAAAAAGAATTTTGAAAATCAAGTAAGGCTGTTAGAGGAAAAATTGGGAAGAGAAATGAGAGCTATGGAGGAAAATCATGAAAACCAAGTTAGTAACTTGGTCAAAGGACTTACAAAAAATATTGAAGAAACTTGCATGTTAAAAACAAGTTTAGATCAAAAGGAAAAAGAATTGTAAAAGGTCAATGAGGAGAAGAATAACTAAAAGTAGAATTGGCCAGATGGATAAGGTGATAAGAAAGTTCTCTGAAGAAAATAACTCCTTCAAATGTAGAACATAGCTAAAGGGAAGCTGACGACTTTGTAGGAAATCAAGAGACAATAAAAACAAAACCAAAATATAGAAGAAAATGTGAGATATCCCATTGGAAATCAACTGACCTGGAAAATAGAACCAGGAGACAAAATTTAAAAATTTTATTGGGCTACCTGAAAGTAATTACCAGCAAACAAGCTAAGACTTCATTTCAGAGAAATTTTCCAGGAAATCTGCCCTGATATCACAGAAGTTGAGAGTAAAATAGAAATTGAGGTAATCCATTGATCACTTCCTGAAAGGCATACTAAAATAAAAACTCCCAGGAATATTATAGCCAAATTCCAGAACTCCCAAGTCAAAGAGACATGAAGCAGACATGAACAATTATGAGGGAGTTGTATTCCTGCATGGGGAGATGAGACTGATAACCATTTGAACTTTCTCATTTATTTAGGCAGTTAGAAGGTATATAGATAAACAAAACACTGACACAGGGCACAAAAAAGATTTTGAAAATCTGGAGGAAGTTGAATGTATATGAATGTATAATGTATTATAAAGATGGAGATAATGAATGGGCCAGACAGGAATGAACTGGGAGAAAGGAAAAGGAGAGGTAGAATGGGTTAAGATATATTATGTAAAAGAGGCAAGAAAAAAGTTTTTGCAATGGATTGGAAGGGGGAGAAAGTGAGGGAGAAGTGGTGAACTCTCATTTCCATTGGAAGTAGATGAGAGAGAAAATAACCTACACATTCAATAGGTTATAGAAATCTATCTTACCTCAGTGGAAAAAGGAGAGGAATGGGATTGAAGAAAAGGGATGGGGGGGCAGGGTTAAGTGATAGAAGAGAGGGAAGATCACTGGAGAGGGTAATCAGACACATTCGCATTTTTGAGAAAGGACAGGGTGAAAGGAGAGAGAGTAGAATAAGGAGTGGAGAGCAATAAGATGAAGAGAAATACAGCTTGTAATAGCAAATGTGGGGAAAAATATTGAAGCAAATTATCTGATGGACTTATGACAAATAATGCTACCTAGTTCAGAGCTTGTGGGTGGGGGGATTGGGGGGAATGGGGAATTATGTTTACTTTCACAAGTCTATTGTAGCAATGTGAAAATGAATTAATTAATTAATGTCTTAAAAAATAACTGAAAATACAATTTGTTACCTTAATGATCTTAAAGCATCACACCATAAATATTTTTGGGCGGTGGGAGCAGAGTCTAAGGATACCTGAATTTCAGTAGGGTAAGAGATGAGAACAAAGAAGATTCAAATATCTATTTCTTCAATTTCAAAGCAATTGCTGAGTTCTGGGTTGATCACTCCTACCCAGGTATATGATTGAAAATTTTTCAAGCTCTGAATATAAAGATCAGAAATCATTCCACATCTTACTTTGTATTCTACTCTAAAGGCAAAACTCCTTTGAAATAAATAATTTCTGCCTACTACATAAGCCTAAAGAAAATATTCAAAAAAGTGTAATATGCATATTCAAGTAAATAAAAAGAAAGATTAAACAGACTACAAACAATATTTTAGCAATACATGAAAAAGGAATTAGTAAAATAAGCAGTTATCAATTGTTACTTTCATTTTTCTGTTTATTACAATAAATAATGAATTTCATTCAATGGCATACTTGATTATATTACCTATTGATCATTTAATAAATTTTAAAAATTAAAATGCTAATTAATTTGAATGTTGAAAACACTTGCTTTATCAGTCATTCATAAGAGTGAGCCTAGATTCTAGAGGCTATGATAGCAAAGAGCATGCTATCTTTTGGAGAAGACAAGGATAGAACTATACCAAAAGTTTATTCTAAGACATTGAGCATCTCAAAGCATCATTGAATATGAAGATACACATCTCTTCATGTAATATAGGGGAGATAAAGTTAGCAGCATAATTTGAGATGAAAATATTTAGAATATCTTTGGACCATTTACCCAAGCAGTCAAGTCCTTGAAGGAACAAAAAAATGTGGGGCAATTGGTCCATTGACTAAGTATACTGAGTCACTCTGCTGTTAACTACTATAAAAAATGAACGGGGCGTGGGGGGGGTGGAAAAGGAGTTGAGACTGGTTCTTCTCAAAATCTTCAACATTTTCTTTAAAATTATTAAAAATATATAAATTGTGTTTGTAATTCTACTTACTTAAGTTCATTGGCCATAAATCTTTCATGAAATATCTGAATGCTACCCTTTTCATATTTCTTATGACATAATACCATTTCATTGTATTTATATAACAATTTGTTTGGTCGTTCTGCAATTGAAGGTCACTCACTTTGTTCTCAATTCTTTGCTATAACCAAAAAAAAGTGATCAAATGGGTCCTATCTCATTGTCTTTATTTGGGGGGGCATGGATTATTTAGTGACATAATTTAGGTACAGATTCAAATAATTTTCCAGAACTCTGATAATAGAACATTAGTTATTTTTTTAGTCCTTCTACTACCTCTGCAGCAATTGTCATATTGATTTTTTTGGTAATTGCTAAACTGATGAGGATAAGATGAAACATCAAAGTTGTTTGAATTTATATTGCTCTTATTGTTAGTTATTTGAATTTTTCTTATGTGGCTTAATAGCTTGAATATCTAATTTTAGCAACTTCTTGTTCATTTCTTTTGAATATTTTTCTATTGGAAAATAAATCTTGTTCTTTTATAGTTATATAAATTCCTTATAGCTAATAGGTCTTTATTTGAGAATTTTATTTAAAAGATTTTCTAGTTCACTTTTTAAATTTTAATTTGGTTGATTTTGCTTCTACAAAAACTTTTCAAAATTGTATATAATTAAAATTTTTGTGTTCATAATAATTTTATTCCATATTTAGTCATGTACACATAGTTTGAAAAGTTTGATTGTTATTCATCTCCAATCTGTGATATGATAATTTATAGCTAAGATTTTATTATGATATGTTGCAAACTATTTTGGTATAAACTTAATTTTTAGATCACTTTCTAATCTTCCTATGAGTTTTTGTGAGAGAATGAGTCCTAACTCACACAGGAAGTTCCTTAGAATTATTAAACATTGTTCTCATATTTAATTGTTATAGATCACAAAAATTATTTGTTTCATTGCTTAAATTTTCTGTTTTTTTTTAACCAATACCTCATAGTTTTGGGGATTGCTGTTTGGTAGTTTAACTAGAGATCTGGATCTTTATATTCCTTCAGCATCCTTGCATTTGGTTTCTACAAAAAATATTTTTATTATTTTTCCTAGGTCTATAAAGTACTCATTTGTCATTCTTATATCAAAATATATACCTCTAAATTATTTTACATAGTATTGAATTTATATCTTAGTTAGACTATAAGTAATTATTGTGTAATCATTTTTCTTTATTTCTGTAGAGTACTTCATAATTTTAATTTATCTCTGTCAACTGTATAACTTTATATTTCATAAATTCTGAAGTTATTTTTGAATCACATTTGTTTATTAGCACTTTCTTGTGTTTTGTTAATAATGTGTAGAAAGACTGATAATTTGTGGATTCATATACGGATATTTACTAACATTTTTCCTGATTCTTGCTTCAAGAATTTTTGGTTGACTATATAGAATTATTTAAGTAAATCATAGTATCATTGGTAAAAAGTAATGACTTAGTTTCTTCACCTATGCTTACTCTCTCAGCTCTTTTTACCTTGTCTTAGTTCTATAGCTAATGTTTCTAGAAATAAATTTCTAAAAAGGCAATGTATAATATAACTTTAGTTTTTATTTTATTTAAAAGACTTTTTCTACTTTACAGTTAATTCTAACTCTAGTTTTAACTCAATAATATTACCACATTATGTGATATTTTGCAAAACTTTTTAAATCTATTAATATAATCATACCTTTTGGCTATTAAAATAATATTCTTATAGTTTTTCTAATATTGAAACAACTTTATACATCTGAAACAAATTCAATATGGTCAAAATAAGTAACTATGTTGTTGTGGTCTCTTTGATGATATATTTTTCTAATAAAATTGCACTGATATTGATTACAACTATTGCTTTATAATTCACATTTTCTGCTTTTTTTTTTCTGGTTCAGGTAAGAGGACCATATTTACCGCATAGATTAGTTTGGTACCATGGATTCTTGTTCTATTATTTCATTTGAATAAATTTCAAGGCATAAAACTGTAGTATTATTAATTAAACCTCATGGACCAAAACTATATTAATTAAAAGGAAACCAGTTTCTTTTATACTTTATAAGAGAAGAAACAGACAGCTAGGGGAGAGGGATCTCATTACATTCTATAGGTTGCATGCAATAAAATTAAAGAAACATGATGGGGGTTGGAGATGGCATAAGCAGCTTTTTTCTACATGTCTTTACCTCTGGCAACTTCTGAAAGCAATTCAAAAGTTTGCAGTTTTCTTTTCATTAGACACACCTATCTTAGGCTTCTCTATTAAAGTATCCATTCAACCAACTGAAATGAGTCTCTACTTAATTGATATATCATCATGGATCAAAATTCTCTTAGACTCGGGCATATCCTTTTAATTTCACATGGCACAATAGCTTCAGAGAACACCTGTCCTACTCTTGGCAGCAGTAGGGTGACATAAAAGAAATTATGACTGAAAAGTCAAATTGGCTAATCAAATAGTGAGGAAAAGAGCTACTCAATGGACATTCTGCATCCTAGCCTAAGGATCCTGGATTAATGGATGAATATATACTAAACAACTGGAAGGGCTGCTACTTATAACACAACACAAAGGAGAAACATTGATGAAATTTCAAAACCATTCAAATGTCGTTTTTTTTCCCTCAAGAGGTAGTATGATACAATTGACTGTAACTTAAATGACTTTTTTCCCCCTTTAGTTAACTCATACCACTAATGATCGATCATTAGTTGTCATTTGTTGACTAGGAATCCTATTGTGTGTGTATACACATGTACATACAAATACTGAAAATCTACACACATGGAATATAGATTATATATATATATATATATACATATATATATTTATATATAAAAAGTGGTTATATACACAAATATATGTAAAGAATGAAAGGGTTATTGCTCCGTGATAGCTGAACTATTTCACTCAATTGATTAGGGAATAGGACTGATGAAGTATAGATAATGAGTTTAATTCCACCTTATTTATTGACTATCAGCTCTATGTAAAGTATTAATCAAAATCCTTAAAGATATGCAAAAGAAATGTCAGACACAATCCTTGTACTCTAGGGGCATGCAATCTAATTCTAAGGATAAGATATATTTACATAAAGCATTTAAATGAAAAAATGTCACCATATGATTATGAGACCAAATGAGTGATAGATAAAATAAGTTCTATGAGTTTTTGAAAATAGCATTGGAAATGAGAGGTTTCAAGTACTTGGTGTTAAGGCTGGTCTTATAATTTTCATATAATAATAATGTAAGGAAAATCTTTGTTATAATTCTTATTTTTCCTCCCAAAGCCATAGATAACACTAGGCTGTATGTCAAAAAAGTTATTTATAAACTGCCTGCCTTTGTTCAGAAAGAAAGATCAGTAAGGGGATAGAGATGAAACAAGAATTGAGGAAAAATAAAATTCATGTCCTGTTGACATCAGATCAGTAGCAATGTATTTTTATATGAATAGTGTTACTTTAGCTCTGTGATGAAAATAATAAGGAGATTCAAATAACTTCATAATTTACAATTTTCCTTGGAATAATGCAAATCCATACAAATTATATTTGAATCTAATTTTTTTTCTACATCTATATCTTTCTTATAAAAATGCACTATTGGGGCTATTAGGTGGCAGAATGGATAGAGCACTGGCCCTGGAGTCAGGAATACCTGAGTTCAAATCTGGCCTCAGACACTTAATAATTACCTAGCTGTGTGGCCTTAGGCAAGCCACTTAACCCCATTTCATTTGCAAAAAAAAATAAAATAAAAAAATAAAGATCCACTATAAGTCAAAGAATTTCAGAACATCAGACAGCTAATCTTGTCCAATTTTTGGCTAATCTAGAAACATTTTTAAAAAATATTACTGAAAAAATGGTCATCTGACTTTTGCTTAAATATCTACAATAGAGAAGACTTTACTACCACAAGAAGCCGTTCTAAGTGATAGGAAAATTTCTCTTACATTATGCCAACATTTTTCTCTTTGAAACTTGCCTCTTTCTTCTTACTCTCCCCTCTTGGATCAAATAGACTAAAGTCTACTGCTTCTTTTGCATGAGAGATCTTTAGATACTTAAAGACTATTATGAAGAGTTCTCTCCTACCACTACCACCACCACCACCACCACCACCACCCTTTTTTCTGTTCTACACTTCTTTAGTATATTCTTGAATGACAGTGTCCTTAGCAACCTGGCTATCCTCTGAACTTAACCTATATTATCAATTCCCTTCCTTAAAGGTCCAAAAGAGAACAATAATCCTCCTAATATGACTTTATCAGGGCAAAGCACAAGAAGGAGTATATAAGCAAATTAATTCTGATCATAATGATATCTTTTGATATCTTTTTTTAGTCCAAACTTGAACTGCATTAACTTTCCCAGGCATTTTGTTATTCTGGGTACTCACATTGAATTTAAAATCCACTAAAAGTCTTTCATTAAATTATTTCAAATTTTGTTTTGCTACATTTCTCCATCTAGTACCTCTCAATTTGATTATTTGAAGCTAAGTGTAAAAGGTTACACTGATCCTTTTTTTGCTTTAATATTATTAATTTTGTCCCTGTCTCCTAGTCAGTCAAATGTGTGACTCATTTTTCTTCTGCTGTCTAACTAAGGCTTCCATCATTTGCCATACTTGGAATAAGAAGAACCAGATTCAAATTCCACCTGTCACATTTGCTAGCTTTGTCTCTCTCTTATTCTATTTTTATATGTAAAAATTATGAGAATAGGCTAGATGATGTTTTCCAATTCTAAGTCTAGGATTCTTACCACATAAGACTTCTTTGTAATCCTTCGTGGACTAGGTAATGAATTATCATCTTTTATCTTTTTTTAAAAAAATCATTTGATATTTTATTTTCTCCTCAGTCACATACTAAAGCAATTTTTAAACATTCATTTTTAAAACTTTGAATTTCAAATTCTTCCCCTCCATACCATCCTTTATTGAGAAGGCAAGACACTTCCAGACAAGATGGTGGAGAGAAGATAGGCACAGTTCTAAAGTCTCCTGATCAGCCTTATAAATAATACGAAACAAACCTCTTAACAAAAATCCAAATGACAAAAAACAGAAAGAAAAGCCAGGGGAACATCCACATCAGGATCTGTCTTGCAAGATCATGGGTGAGTCTGATAGCAGAGGAGCCTGGGAGCCTGGATCAGCCATGATTAGCCTGATTAGCAGCAGGGCAGGAGCTTGGGAGCCTGAGGGCCTGAGAACTGGAACTGCTTGATCAGGGAAGGGCTAGAGTCTGGTTGCCTGGGGGGGGAGGATTGGGTCAACTAGGAAGCAGAGGCATTGGTAGTGGCGTTGACCATCTGGAGCTTGCCAGCAGGGCTGGAGGGAGAGTTCCAGTGGAGGAGAGCTGCAGACATCCCTGGGCTCCACTGATCAGGGGGAACTCAAAGCCCACACCTCCATTTCAGCTGAAGCCTCTTCCCAGAACAAAGACAATTACAGCCCACCTTCTGCCCCAGGCTAATGCCAAGCAGCAGGACCGCCTCAGCTGCCAATATGGAGAGTGAGTACCTCAACCCAGGGTATAGCCCACTATTGATTGAAGACAAAAGTATTTAACAGCTTCAATCATTCTCTCCAGGAAAAGGGAGAGGACCTCAATCAAGGTCACAGACACTCCAGAGAAAAAACAGAACCCCTACTGGAAAGCTGGAGATATTACACTCAGTGAGTAAAATCTCTAGCACCCCCTACTGGCCATATGGAGATATTATATTCAGTGAGGAAAGCCTCTAGGGATCCCAACACCAAACTTCTGTGAACCAGCCCCTCCCCAACTCAAGGTTTTAGGAAAATGAAGAAAGGCCAGCGCAAAGGAGGGTCAATAGAAAAATTCTTGGAAGGAGAAGACACTAACTCAGACCAACCTAGAACTTCTGAGGAGAATATGACCTGCTCTGCAGCATAGAAAGCCTTCCTTGAAGAAATAAGGGAGGAGTTTAAAAACCAATTGAAAAATTTGGGAGAGAAAATTAACACCTTGCAACAAGAAAACAAATCAATGGAAAATACAATTGGACTATTGCAAAAAAGAAAACAATTCTCTCAAAACTTCAACTGATCAAATGCAAAACGCTTTCAAAAATAGAATTAACCAATTAGAAAAGGAGTTCCAAAAGGTAAATGAAGAAAATTCTTCTCTAAAAAAAGAATAGTCTGTGGAACTAATGACTTCATGAGACAGCAAGAGTCTGTTAAACAAAATGAAAAAAATAGAAGAAAATGTAAAATACCTCATCAACAAAACCACTGACATGGAGAATAGATTGAGAATGGACAACCTGAGAATTATAAGTCTTCCTGAAAACATAGAAGAGGAGAAAAAAAGGCCTAGTCTTAATATTACAGGATTCAGAGATGGAAAATTGCCCTGATATCATGGAACCAGAGGGAAAATTAGTTATTGAAAGAATACATCGATCCCCTCTAGAAAGAGATACTATAATGAAAACAACAAGGAATGTTGTGGCCAAATTCCAAAACTATCAGATAAAAGAGAAAATCCTGCAAGCAGTCAGAAAGAAACAATTTAAATACTAAGGAGTCACAGTAAGGCTTACTCATGACTTGGTTGCATCAACATTAAGGGACTGAAGGGACTGGAAAAAGATATTCCAAAGAGCAAGGGAGCTTTGAATTCAGCCAATGTAGCAAAGCTAAGCTTTCTCTTTCAGGGGAAAAGATGAACATTTAACAAAATGGAAGACTTCCAACAATTCCTGATGAAAAAACTAGAGCTAAATAGAAAATTTGGACATCAAACAGGAGGTTCAAGAGATGCAAAAAAAAGGTTAAAAAGGGGGGTGTGGTAAAGAAAAAAGCTGCAATCCAATAAGATGAAGCTGGCTATATCCCAGCATGAGAAAAAGATTCTCATAATTCTTGAGAATTGAAACTCTATCAGAGAGAATATATACTTAACAAGAAGTGATGGACACTCATGGCTTAGCCATGAGACTGCTGCCCAATGGTCTGAAACTGGCTATATCCCTACTTGGAAAAAAGACTAATAGCTCTCAAGAATTGTATCTCTATTAGAGAGAATATACTTAGCCAGAAATGATGATAATCGATACTCTGGATTTTCTATGCCTCAGATAGAATGATTTAAAAATACTTTCTCCTTAAAAAAAAGAGGGACATGAAGGATATGGAAGGATGGAGGGGATTGAATGGGGTAAATCTTATTACATTAAGAGACACAAAAGTCCTATGGTAATAGAGGGGAAGAAGGGAGGAGATGAGAAACACCTGAATCTTCCTCTCATCAGACTTGGCTTAAAGTTAACTTACACAAACACTCAGTTAATGTAAAAAAATGTCTTACCTTTCAAGTATGAAAAGGGGAAAAGGGGAGGGGGGCAACAGAGACAGGGAGGGGGAAAAGGGGTGAATTAACAGAAGAAAGAGAAGGGAAAAGGGGAAAGGGGAAAGAAATGGGAGGGGTGGATATAGGAGGGCAAACATACTGAAGGTGGCAGTATTTGTGGGGGTGCAGCCTCCACAGGGTCCTGGGAACCTGACAGGAGGGATAGAGTCAGCAAAATGAGTTGAGTAAACAATTGGGTAAAGGCAGGTGCAGATTGACTGACTGTCAGCTGCTTGGATTTATTTTTATAGTTTCAGAATCATGGATGTTTCAAGCAAGCAAGCTGAGATTATTTCCTTGGTTACAAAAGTGTACAATTTCCATCAACAATCATATAGTACATATGGTTACAAGTTTTATTCATGTGATTACAAGTTTAAGTAATAATCATATAGTTAATTGATTTCTTATCCCTACTCAGACCATGATGACCTTAACCTGTCTGTACCTTATTTATTACTACATTGTATAACTGTTAATTCATTTAAAGTTATTAATTAAGAGATTCTTTTAATGGAAAGTTATTTATATTTTTTGTGTAGGTAATATTTTTGGATACACTTCCTTAACAATCTATCGTGAGGATCTTTATGCTTGTCCACCCATCCGTTAACTCTTACAATAACCTATTTTTCTTTCAGGTCTTGTTGGTAGAAGCCACAGTTCATGTGACTTTTTTATTCCTTCCCATGAAACTAAGGATGCTGGAGTTCACATATCGGTCACTTGTACTATTTTCTCACCATCCTTTTCATATATTCCTGTGTGTGTGGTAAGGGGGGTAAAACTATTAATTTCCCTGGAATTCTATCTGACCCATCTTGTATCTGTTTTCCCTGTACATATTCTGACATCTCCTTGGAATTTCCAGTGTTGGGTTTTCCAGAGATTTCATAATGTTGAAGCCTTTTGTATGCCTCAGGGAGAGGCAGTCCTGTTAAATTTGGACAGAGTTTACAATCTGTTTTATTCAAGGAATTTTTCTGAAATCCTTCCTTTATAGTCATCCCAGTATTAGAGTGAGTAAATATTGTTTGTTTGGGGTTTTTTTAGGTTTTTTCAAGGCAAATGGGGTTGTGGCTTGCCCAAGGCCACACAGCTAGGTAATTATTAAGTTTCTGAGAGCAGATTTGAAACCAGGTACTCCTGACTCCAAGGCCAGTGCTTTATCCACTACGCCACCTAGCCACCCCATGAGTAAGTATTGTAATCAATAATAAACCTATAAATATTGGTATGCATGAAATCCCTATATATATTGAAGAATGAAATGTTGTTCCATCAAGCAGTGTGACTGCCTTGAGTCTTCTTGCTGCGACTGTGTCAAACAGCTTAGAGACCCTGGCTCCCAACAAGTATTCAGAAACAAAATACTGGGGAATATGGATAAAACAGGAAAAGGGGATAAAATACAAACAGATGGAAAATAGCATGGAGGGCAATAAAGAGTTAGTAATTATAACTTTGAATATGAATGGGAGGAACTCTCCCTTAAAATGTAAGCAAATAACAGACTAGATTAAAAACTAGAATCCTACAATATGCTGCTTACAAGAAACTCATTTGAAGCAAAAAGATGCCTACAGAGTTAAGGTAAAAGGTTGGAGCAAAATATATTTTGCTCGAGCTGAAGTGAAAAAAGCAGGGTTAGAAATCCTTATCTCAGACAAAACAGCTGCAAAAATAGAAAGCCTTAAAAGAGATAAAGAAGGAAACTATATTCTCCTAAAAATTACCATAGACAATAAAGTGATTTCAATTCAGAATATGCATGCACCCATTGGAATAGCATCCAAATTCTTAGAGGAGAAGCTGAAAGAAGGAAGACATAGACAGCTAAACCCTATTAGTGGGAAGCCTCTACCTCCTACTCTCAGATATAGATAAATCAAATCATAAAATAAGCAAGAAATAAGGTAAGGAGGTAAACAGATTGTTAGAAAACCTAGATATGATAGATTTATGGAGGACACTGAATGTGGATAGAAAGGAATATGCCTTTTTTTCCTGCAGTGCATGTCACTTACACAAATATTGACCATGTACATTATGACCAAGTAGGATTTAGGGGAATGCAGGGTGGGTTCAATATTAGGAAAACTATCTGTATAATTAAATATATCAACAACAAACCTATCAGAAATTATATAATTAATTCAATAGATGCTGAAAAAGCTTTTGATGAAATATGGCACTCATTCCTACTAATAACACTAGAGAGTATAGGAATGAAAAGACTGTTCCTTCAAATAATAAGCAGTATCTATCTGAAACCATCAACAAGCATTATATTCAATGGAGAGAGGCTAGAGACAATCTCAATAAGATCAGGATGCCCATTATCACCACTACTATTTAATATTGTATTAGAAATGTTAGCTTCAGCAGTTAGAGAAGAAAAAGAAATTGAAGGAATTAGAATTGGGAAGGAAGAGACAAAACTCTCACTCTTTGCAGATGACATGATGGTATAACTAGAGAATCCCAAAAAAATCATCTAAAAACCTACTAGAAATAATTAGCAACCTTAACAAAGTCACAGGATATAAAATAAACCCTCATAAACCGTCAACATTTCCATATATGACTAGCAAGATAGAGCAGAAAGATCTAGAAAGATAAATCCCATTCAAAGTAACCTCAGACAATATAAAATACATTGAAGTCTTAAACTTTTTGAAAAGAATTACAAAAAAACTTCTCACACAGATAAAATAAGATTGAAAATCAGATTTAAAGAACTGGGAAAACATCAGCTGCTCATGGATAGGTTGAGTTAATATGATAAAAATGACAATTCTACCAAAACTAAACTACTTGTTGAATGCCCTACTAATCAAAATTCTAAAAAATTCTTTAATGAGTTAGAAAAACTTGTAAGTAAATTCATATGAAGAAATAAGAAGTCAAGAATTTTCAGGGATTCAATGGGAAAAAAGCACAAAAGAAGGTTACTAAAATTATATTATATAGCATCAGTCATTAAAACTGTCTGGTATGCGCTAAGAAATAGAGTGGTGGATCAGTAGAATAGACCAGGTACAAAAGCAGGAAATGATTATAGTAGTCTGCTGTTTGATAAAGCAGCCCAGAATCCAGCTATTGGAATAAAATCTCTGTCCAATAACCACTGTTGGGAAAATTGGAAGTTAGTATAGAAGAAACTTAGATTAGACCAACATCTCACACCCTATACCAAGATAAGATCAAAATGAATACAGGATTTAGACATAAAAAGCAATATTATAAGCCAACTACAAAATCAAGGAGTATTTACCTATTAGATCTATGAAAGGGAAGCAGTTTATGACTAAGGAAGAGATGGAGAACTCACTAAAAACAAACTAGATGATTATGATTATATTAAGTTAAAAAGCTTTTGCACAAACAAAACCACTGTATTCAAGATCAAAAGAAATGTAGAAAACTGGGAAACAATCTTTACAACTAGTATTTATGACAAATGACTCATTTTTAAAATACTCAGAGAACTGAGTCAAATTTTAAAAAAAAGCCATTCCCCAATTTAGAAATAGTCAAAGGATATACAAAGGCAATTTACAGATGAGGAAATCAAAGTGATCCATAGTCATATGAAAAATTATTCTAAATCATTGCTTATTGGAGAAATGCAAATTAAAGTATCTCTGAGGTATCAGCTCGCATCACTCAGGCTGGCCAATATGACCAGAAAGAACAATGATCATTGTTAGAAGGTTTGCAGGAAATCTGTGCCAGTGATATATTGTTGGTGGAGCTGTGAACTCATCCAACCTTTCTGATAAGCACTCTGGAACTATGCCCAAAGGGCCACAAAAATGTGCATACCGTTTGATCCAGCAATAACACTACTGGGCCTATACCCTGAAGAGATGTTGAAAAAGGGTAAAAACATCACTTTTACAAAATATATTCATAGCAGCCCTGTTTGTGGTGACAAAGAATTGGAAATCAAGTAAATGTCCTTCAATTCTGGAATGGCTTAACAAAGTGTGGAATGTGTATGTCATGGAACACTATTGCACTATTGTTCTATTAGAAAACAGGAGGGAGGGAAATTCAGGAAAGCCTGGAGGGATTTGCATGAACTGATTCTCAGCAAGATGAGCAGAACTAGAAAAAACATTTTACACCCTAACAGCAACATGGGGCTGATGATCAACCTTGATGGACTTGCTTATCCCATAAGTGCAACAATCAGGGACAATTTGGGGCTGGCTGTGACGGAGAATACCATTTGTATTCAGAGAAAGAATTGAGGAGTTTGAACAAAGACCAAGGACTATTGCCTTTAATTTAGGAAAAAAATGTTGTCTGATCTTGCTAACTTTTTTACTTTATGTTTCTTCCTTAAGGATATGATTCCTCTCTCATCACATTCAACCTGGATCAATGTATACCATGGAAACAATGCAAAGACTGACAAATTACTTTCTGTGGTGTGTGGGGGGAAGGAAGTAAGATTGGGGAAAAATTGTAAAACTCAAAATATATGAAATCTTCCAAAAAAAAGAGAAGGCAAACAATTATATATATATATATATATATATATATATATATATATATATATATATATATATATATATATCAACAATTCTATATTAGTCATGCTGTAAAAGAAAACATAGACAAAAGTGCTCAAGAAAATCAAATTTAAAAGTATGCTTCAACCTGAATCCAGACACCATTAGATACTGCTCTGGGGATGGATAGTTTTTCTGTCCATAAGTCCTTCAAGATCATCTTTGGTCATTTGTATTGCTGAAAATAGCTAAGTTATCCATAGCTGATCATCTTACAATGTTGATATCACTCTATATGATGTACATTTCACTTTGCATCAACTCATAGAAGTTTTTCAGGTATTTTTCAGAGCATCCTGCTCATCATTTCTATGAGGAATATAATGCAATGCAATAGTATTCCATGATAATCACATACCACAATTTGTTCAGCCATTCTCCAATTAATGAACAACCCATCAATTTCCAATTCTTTGCCACACAAACTGTTATTAATATTTTTGTGTGTATGTGTATATATATATATATATATATATATATATATATATATATATATATTCTTTTCCCTTTTTATTTTTATTTCTTATGGGACACTGACCTAATTGCATTATTACTAAGTCAAAGGGAAGGAATGGATTTATAGCTCTTCGAGCATATTTCCAAATTTCTCTATAAAATAGTTATATAAGTTTACAATTACATGAATAATGCATTATTGATTCATTTTTCCTACATCCCTCTCCAGATTTATCATTTTCCTTTACGGGCTATTGGCAAATATAATATCTACAAGGTAGTATCTTGGAATTGTTATAATTTAAATTCTTCCAATGAATAGAAATTTGGAAAATTCATTCGAAAGGCTATAGTTAGTTTTTAGTACTTCATTGGAAAACTCTAACTTTTGATAATTTATCAATTGAGTAATGACTTTTATTTTTATAAATTTGACTCCATTCTCTCTATATTTGAGTGATGTGGTCTTTATCAGAGGACCTCGCTTCAAAAGTTTTTTTTTTGTCCAGTTATTATTATTAAGTATATTTTTCTCTAGCTTATTCCTTCCTTTGCTTATTCTATTCTTTCTTTTATCTCATCCTGTTCCTTCTCAGAAGTGTTTTATTTCTGTCTACTTCTCCTCCCTTCTATCATCACCCTCCCTTTCCATGGTCACTTCCCCTAGCATTTACCTTAAGGATAGGATAGATTTCAATATCCAAATGAGTGTATATGTTTCCTTTTTGTGCCAACACTGATAAAAGTAAGTCTCACTCACTTCCTATTATATCCATTTTAAAAATGTTTTCTTGTCTCTTTTATGTTTGACAATTTACCCAAATTCTACCTCTCCCTTTCCCTCCCTCCCATTACGTTCCTCTCTCACCCCTTAATTTTATTTTTAAAAATATTGTCCCTTCATGTTCAACTCACCCTCTGTATATATGTGTGTGTGTGTATGTGTGTATGTTTATGAAATCCTTCTAACTTCCCTAATGTGAACATCCTTATGAGTTACAAGTATTGTCTTCCCATTGAGAAATGTAAAATTCCTTATTAAGTTCCTTATGATTTTCCTTTCTTGTTTACATTTTTTTGTTTTTATTGAATCTTGTATTGGAAGTTCAAATTTTCTATTCAACGCTGGTCTTTTCATGAAGAATGCTTGGAAAGTCCTCTATCTCATTAAATATCCATTTCGCCCCACCCCCGGTGGATTATACTCAGTTTTGTTTAGTAAATGATTCTTGGTTACAATCCTAGCTCTTTTGCCCTCTAGAATATCACATTCCAAACTTTCTAATTCTTTAATATTTAAACCTCTAAATTTTGTGTTTTCCTGATCATGGCTCTATAGTCCTTGAATTGTTACTTACTAGCTGTTTGTAATATTTTCTCACTAATTTGGGACTTCTGGAATTTGGCTGAAATAATCCAGAAAGGTTTCATTTTGAGATCTCTTTCACATTGTGATTGGATGATTACTTCAATTTCTGTTTTACTCCCTAGAAATTTTCCAAGATAATTTCTTCAAAGATGATGGCTTTTAGGTAGTCCACTAATTTTTAAATTTTCATTCCTCAATTTATTTTCCAGGTCCATTATTTTTCCAATGAGATAGCTCACAGTTTTTCTCATTATTTTGCTTTTGTTTTATTGTTTTTTTGATGTTTCATAAGATCATTAGTTTCTATTTGCTCAATTCTCATTTCTCTTCTCAATTTTTCCTCTACCCCCTTGCTTGATTTTCAAAATACTTTTTGAGTTCTTCCATGACCTAAGATCAATTCAAATTTTTCTTGGAGGCTTTGGATGTAGTAGCTTTTTCTTTGTTATCTTCAGAAGAATATGTATTTTGATCTTCCTTGTCACCATGGTAACTTTTTATGGTCAGATTGTTTTTCTTCTGTTGTTTACTCTGGTTCTTATCCTATTTCTTTGCTAGAGTAAGGCTCTACTTCCTGGGGAGGCAGACACACTATTTCAAGTCTCTGGGATTTTATGTAGCTTTTTTTAGAGATACTTCTAGGGAACTAAGTTTTCATTCTTCCAAGATGGGATGATCTAAGAAGAGATGTGTTTACTTTACTCTTAGCATGTGGTCTGGTCTGTGAGTAACCATAAGTGAATTATTTTCTGACCTGTAACTGTGACTGCAGGCTGTAGTGTAATAATGCTCTTCCTAGTCTAGGGAAAGCCACACAGGGCTATAACTCAGTTTTGGGTATGGGCAAAGCAACAGAATCTATTGCTAGCAAAGAGACTCCTGTAATCTTCCAATCAGCTGCTTGACCTCCTTACTCTCTCTCTGTGCTGAATTCCAGAAGAGCTGCTGCTTTTGCAGTTAAAAGAATCCCACCACCTTTTCCTGATTTGCTGAGACTATGCCTATGCTGGTATGGACTGTACTGGACTCCACTCTCACCCAAGTGGGACAGATTTTTCCTTCTGACCTGCTAAATTTTTTTGAATATAAAATTATTTATTCCCATCTTTTTGTGGGTTCTGATGTTCCAGGAATTATTTTATGGCATTATTTATAGGTGTCCTTTGGGGTTTGGGAGAGAATTCAAATAATTTACTCCTTTTCTCCACTATTTTTCCTCTGCTATGGTGAAATTTTAATTACTACATAACAGTTAAATATTTTGGTTTTTGGAAAGAATTGTTTTGTGGATAACCCCTAAAATATTTGGAATTTTTTTAATTTTTTAAAGATTTTATTTGAGTTTTGACTTGTAAAATTTTTCTCCCAATCTTACTTCTCTTCACCCCACCCTCCACCCCATGGAAAGCAATCTGTCAGTCTTTATTTTGTTTCCATGTTGTACATTGATCTAAATTGAGTGTGAAGAGAGAGAAATCACATCCTTAAGGAAGAAACAAAAAGTATAGGAGATAACAAGATCAGACAATAAGATAAATGGTTTTTTATTAAATTAAAGGGAATATTCCATGAAATTTGTTCAAACTTCATGACTCTTTATCTGGATACAGATGGTATTCTCCATTGCAGATAGCCCCAAATTGTCCCTGGTTGTTGGACTGATGAAACAAGCAAGGCCATCAAGGTTGAATATCACTCCCATGTTGCTGATAGTGTGTATAGTGTTTTTCTGGTTCTGCTCATATCACTCAGCATCAGTTCATGCAAATCCCTCCAAGATTCCCTGAATTTGTATCCTGCTTTGTTTCTAATAGAACAATAGTGTTCCATGACATACATATACCACATTTTGCTAAGCCATTCCCCAATTGAAGGACATTTACTTGATTTTCAATTCTTTGCCACCACAACCAGGGCTACTATGAATATTTTTGTATAAGTGATAAAACATTTGGGATTTAAAGAGAGTAATCCCAATTACTATGTACATAGAATAGGAGACCCTGTGATTGAACTGTGAGTTGAATGTAATCTACCAGAGTAGATTAGATCACCTTCTCTTTTACTGTCACACATATTCACAGAAATAGAATGGAAATAATGTTTTAAATTTTTATATGAGAAGACTATACAAGGTATTAAAATGATAAAAAACAACCATGAAAGAAACACACAAAAAAGATAAATAGAATAAAAAACAAGCAGTCCAGATTATAAAGGAGTCAAGGTCCACAGTTATGAATGTAGCATAGTTTACCAAAATGTCCTATGGTTAATTATATTTTAGAGCAGAGTAAAGTTGTTTGGTATAGATAAAAAGAGAATTCATTCAGGTCTTCCATTATTTTCCTTAGTAATGGAAATTTCTTTTTTTTTCCCCCTCACAAAAGATAAGTGGAAAATATTTTCCTGACCACTGAAGAGTAAGCATGTACCTGGGGTCTTCTCGTGGAAGTGTGATTTACACACATACACAAATAAATTCCTTATCCTTAAAGGAACTATGTCACTTTGTCTTATTCTAAATGTATTTTTCCTGCCTTTCAGAAACAATCACACAGCATACATGATGGATTTCTTAAACCGATATTCTCAAAAGCCTAACCATTGCTGATTGTTTTTTATTAGTAATTCTAGCTGTTAAAATAAAAATCCAGCACATCTCCATGGGGTAGATCATGTTATGGGCAATTCACCACTCAGAATGCTGATCTCTGATGCAAAGGGGTTTCTGATTATTACTCTATGTCTAACTTAGCAGTCTGAGTATATGCCATACAGGATTATCAGTGCAATGTAAAATATATAAAGACAAAGCTTCATACTATTCCCCTTCAAAGAAGCAGACAGTTCCTATAAGCTATAATTAATAATTATAACAATAACCATAGATAGCAATTATACAACTCTTTATGGTTGGCAAAACAGTTTTGAATATTTTCTTTGCTTAATTTTCATGGCAGTATGAAGTAGTGGCTATTATTGTCTTCATTTTATTGATGAGGAAACTGAAAAACAGAGAGAATAGGTGACAACTCTAAGTTCAGCACTTCATTCACTTAAGAGTAGACTTATCAAGAGGAGCCAAGATGAAGGAGTAAGACAGGGGCTTGCCAGAGCTCTCCCCCAAACCATTCCAAATATCTTTCAATAGTGACTCTAGCCAAATTTTAGATTGGCAGAATGCAAAAAAAGACTGAGTGATACAATCTTTCAACCCAAGACAATATGGAAGACCAGCAAAAAGGTTCTCCTGCACCCAGTGAGAGAGAAGTGCAGAGCAGCACCAGTGGCACTAGAGCAAACCAACCCAGTCAAACAGAAACATTAAGTTGGGTGACTGGATCAGTGGCAGTAGTGGTGGTTTCCAGATTTCTCAGTGCAGAGAATTCCACAGACAACTTGGAAAGTCAGCAGAAAAATGTGTCCCACTGGGGTGAAAAATGGAGCATAGTCCAACAGGTCACAACAGTGTAGAACCAACACCAGCAGACCAAGGGTAGGCCATAAGAGCCACTGAATCTGCAGCAGATTGTAAATGGGTCCAAAGAATGGATCCAACTGGCATCTCTTTGCTATCACTGAAGCAGGATTGTATTGCTTTGCCCATATTCAGATCTGAATCACAGTTCAGTTCCAGGAAGTAGACCAGATGTAAAATCGTTTACTGTTACAGCAGAGCAGGAACTCACCTCACAGCTTCAGAGTAGAGAGGAGTGTTTGTGGTCTACCATAGACCAGGAGAGTAGTCATAACCTCATGTAAGACTTTGGAAGAATTCAAAATTGCATATCCCTAGAAGTGCCTCTGAAAATAATTTCAAAAACTTTCAAAAGCTTGGGATGATGGATTCTCCACCCTGGAAGCAGAAACTTACCTTAACAAAGATGTAAAATTAAGTCATGTGATGGGGAAATGAGCAGTTACTAGAGTCATATGGAAGATCAAAATATTCATTTCAATGTCAAAACTTCTATATCCAAAGCCTCCAGAAAATTATGAACTGGACTCAGACTATGGAAGAACTCGAAAAAGATGTTGAAAACCAAAAAAGGCAAGTAGAGGAAAAGATTGGAAAAGAAATGAGAGAGATGTAGGAAAATCATGAAAACTGAGTCAGCAGTTTGGTGAAAGAGATCCAAAATAATACTGAAGAAATTAACACTTAGAAACCAGACGGGATGAAACAGAAGCCCCAAAAAAAGGTCAAGGAGGAGAAGAATGCCTTATAAGGAAGAATTGGTCAAATGGAAAAGGAAATAAAAGATTCACTGAAGAAAATAATTCCTTAAAACATAGAATGTAGCAAAGGGAAGCTGATGACTTTGTAAGAAATCAAGAAACAATAGCACTAAATCAATAAGATTATAAACTAGAAGTAAATTTGAATATTTTACTGGAAAAAAAAAAACTGACCTGAGAAGCAGATTCAGGAGAGATTACCTGAAAGTCATGACCAATAAAAGGAACCAAGGCATTATCTTCCAAGAAATTATCAAGGCAGGGGACGGCTAGGTGGCACAGTGGATAAAGCACTGGCCCTGGAGTCAGGAGTGCCTGGGTTCAAATGCAGTCTCAGACACATAATAATTACGTAGCTGTGTGGCCTTGGGCAAGCCACTTAACCATATTGCCTTGCAAAAACCTAAAAAAGAAAGAAATTATCAAGGAAAATGTGACTAATATTCTAGAAGCAGAAGGTAAAAATAGAAATTGAAATAGTTCACAAATCACCTCCTGAAAGAGATCCCAAAATGAAAACTGCCATGAATATTATAGTCAAATTTCAGTGCTCTCAAATCAAGGAGAAAATATTATAAGTAGCAAGAAAGAAACAATTCAATTATCATGGAGCCACAGTCAGAATAACTGAAGATCGAGCAACTTGTACATTAAGGAATCACAGGGCTTGAATTATGATATTCTGGAGGGTAAAGACCTTGAATTACAACAAAGAAGCAACTAACCATCAAAACTTTCATACTTTCCTGATTAAACAACCTGATGAACACAAAAATTGATCTTCACATATAAGACTCAAGTGAAGCATAAAAAGATAAACAGGAAAGTCAAATCATAAGGGACTTAAGCAGGTTGAACTCCTTCTGTTCCTGAAAATGCAATTGAAGTTTCTCATTTATTAGGGCAGCAAGAAGGAATATATACATGCACACACACACACACACACAACATATATATATACATATATACATATATATATGTATATATATATATACACACACACACACACACACACACAAAGCATAGGTGGGAGTTGGATTTGAAGGGATAATATATTAAATAGAGCAATTAATAAATGAGAGAAGATTATACTGGGAGAAAGGGAAATGAGTAAGTAGAATGGGGTAAGTTATGTCACAGAAAAGAGGCAAGAAAAAGATTTTTGTAGGAAAGTGGGGAGATAAGAAGAGTGAGTGAGCCTTACTCTAATAGTAATTAGCTCAGAGAGGGAATATATACACACACCCAATTGGGTATAGAAATCTATCTTACCCTAGAGGAAAATAGGAGAGGGAAGGGATATGAGAAAGAGGGAAGAGTGTAGATGATGATAGAAGGGAGGGGAGTTTTGAGGAGGGGCTAGTCAGGCACAAACTATTTTTGAGAAGGGAATGGGTGAAAGGAAAGAAAGAATAGAATAAATGAGGATGAGGAGAATGACCTGGAGGGGAAAATAATTGGTAATAGCAACTGTGGGGAAAAACATTTTTCTGATAAAGATCTCATTTTTCAAACATAGAAAACTGAGTGAAATTTATTTAAAAAGCATTGCCCAATTGATAAATGATAAAAAATATGAATAATTTTCAGATGAGGTTATCAATGCTATCTATTTAAATAATTTTTTTAAAAAATGTTCTTTTTCAGAATTGACAGGAGAAATGAGGGTTGAAACAATCCTGAGGTACTTACCATATACCTATTGGATTCACTGATAGAAAAAAAAAGAAAATTACAGATGTTCGAGGGAGTGTAGGAAAAATGAGACATTATTGCACCATTGAAGGAGTGGTGAGATGATTCAGCAATTTTTTTTTTTTTAGGTTTTTGCAAGGCAAATGGGGTTAAGTGGTTTGCCCAAGGCCACACAGCTAGGCAATTATTAAGTGTCTGAGACCAGATTTGAACCCAGGTACTCCTGACTCCAGGGCAGGTGCTTTATCCCCTGCGCCACCTAGCCATCCCGATTCAGCACTTCTATAGAGCAATTTGAAACTGTGTCCAAAGTGCTATAAAATTATGCCTACCCTTTGACCTAACAATGTCACTACCAGGTCTATATTCCAGAAGAGATGAAAAACAAGAAGGAGAATGACCATATGTATAATGATATTTTTAGCCATGTTTTTTCTGGTGGCAAGGAACTGGAAATTGAAGGATGCCCAGAAGTTGGGAATAGTTGAACAAATTGTGGTATGTGTTTGAGATGAAATGTTGTTCTGTTAAAAAAAAACTGATAAACAGGATGCTTTCAGTGAAAAAAAAGCATGAGAATATTAAATGATAAATATATTACATACAAAGTAATATCAGTGTTGTAGGATGTTGTAGGATGATCTTTGGTGAAGATCTGTGACCTTTTCTGAACAATGCTATGACCCAAGAAAACTTTGAAAGACTTATGAAGAACACCATCCATTCCAAAAGGAAGGAAGATAATTCAGAATTCAAAATTTTTAAAGTGAATGCTGAGATTTATTTTTGCATATAACTGGAGAAAATAAAATTAAAATAAAATGCAAGATAGAGAAGGAAGAATAAATCCTTTTCATCATCAATCGTCAATATTGATATATTTAAAGCAAGATGTTACATGTACAACTTATATCACATTACTCTCAGTCATGAGGAGGGGGGAGGGAAGGAAAGGTGGAGGAAAATGTGGAACTTGGGGCAGCTAGGTGGTACAGCGAATAGCACACTGGCCCTGGAGTTGGGAGGATCTGAGTTCAAATCCAGTTTGTAGACACTTAATAATTACCTTGAGCAAGTCATTTAATCCCACTGCCATGCAAAAAAGTTTTAAAAAATGTGGAACTGAAAATCTTACAAAAAGAGAATGTCGAAAAATATCTTTACATGTAATTGGAAAATAAAAATAAAATTTTTCAAAATAAACTAACCAGTAAGTTAACTAGGAATAAAATGGCCTAAGGAAATATTGGTTCAACAATCAACTTCTTTAGATATTTTCAAGCAAAACCTACATAACATCTTATTTGGTAAAAGTTTTTTGTTTGTTTTTCTGTCTTTTTTTGTTTTTCCTTTATTAAGGTACAATATGAATCAAATGAGATTTTTTTGACCTATCTGATTCTATGATTTTATGAAGACTATAAAATATCTAGTACATATTTTATATGCTATGGAGTTCAAAATAACTAGGACATGGTTAACACAAAAAAGATGGTAGAACATAAAGGGTTCTGTCTTTGGATTTAAAAGAGTTGAGAATGGCTCTATCTGTATGACCTTAGAGATGTCTTAAATTTCTATCAAGTAATTTTATCTATAAATATGTAAAGGATATGTATAACACTGATTTTATAGTTTTAGAAAGTTCACAAAGAGGAAATATTTTATAAAATGTTTTGTAAACTATAAAGTACCATATAAATGTAACTGATGACAATTCTAACTAAGATGGTTATAGTCCAGTTTGAGATAATATATACATTAAAAAAAATTCCAACATATATGAAATTGTATATATTTGTATATACTCATCTATATGTGTAGATACTTATAATGATATATGTACAGAAGTGTGGAATATAGTACTGACATTAAGAAAATAAGCATGTCTATAATCAGAAAATATAAGTATATAAATGAATAAAGAATATTATTTGGCATAATGATGATAGCAATACATAAGAGATGATATTTGCATTGTATAAATGTATAACTTTTTATAGGACCAGCAATTTGGGCTAGATATTGGAATGTGTGGTTGGATATGGATTATTTTTCTGAATAGGCTGAGTATTCTGAATAGACTGAAGAGAAGTGGGCTGCAACATTATTATATATTTTCTTAAGAGTTTTGAACTTAGGGAAAGAAAGAAATCCTGGCTTGAACATCAAGTCCCAGTTCAAAAATACATGTAATAAAAATCAAATAAAATGTAGGTTCTTGAAAACTTATAGAAACAAAGTCTTCTGTTAGTTATCTGTTCAGAGATACTACTTAAGGGACAGCTAGCTGGTACAGTAGATAGAGCACCTGAGTTCAAATCAGGCCTCAGATACTTTAGAGGTACCTAGTTGTATGTCCTTGGTCACTTAACCCCATTGCCTTGCAAAAAAAAGAGGAGCAAAAGAGAGAGATACTACTTATGCAAAACAATATGTGATCTTAAAAATCAGATTCTTGACAGTATAATGTAGACTGATTTAAGTATAATAGGAACAAAAGAAATATCAACAAAATACAGCACAAACAACCAGAAAGAGTTTCTTAAATTCATATGTCTATTAAAATTCCAGTTTCTCCAGGGTTTTTTGTTGTTTTGTTTTTTGGAATTTTGACTCAAGGGTTAAAAATAAGCCTGATACCTAACTGGTCTTAATGACTAAAGTCAGTTCAGCATGTGAATACTAAGAGAAAGAAGGAGAATAGGTTTCCTTTTGTCCTTCTCAGACAGATCTATTTTCTAAAAATCACTTATAATCCCAAATCACCAATAACAAACAATATAGGGTATGCATCTTTTTTTACATGTAGCTGTTTGCATGTTGTCTTCCTTATGGGACTGTGAGCTCCTTGAAAACAGGGACTGTTCTTTGCCTTTCTTTGTTTCCCAAGAGCTGTAACTGGAACATAGTGGATACCATATAAATGCTACATTATTATTATTATTATTATTACTATCATTAGCATCATCCTCATCATATATTATTTCACCTTTTCTCATTGTATTCACTTTAAAAAAATGAATGCCTATCTGTTTCCGGGGGGGGGCATTAACTTCTGGAATAAGTATAAGAATGAAATCTAGTTTTATTTTGAGAATATTTAAATTTAAAGAGTCAGTGTTCTTTAGTAAATAGAGGAGTAGCTTTGGGGTAAAGAGAACCTAGGTTCAATTCCAATGTCTAGCTGACTCTGGATAAGTAATGTAACCTTGTGGTACCCATAGGCAACTTTTTATGATTGCAATTTATGGATGAGTTGCCAGTCTTTATTCATGTAGAGAATTTCAACACTAGAATTTGCACACTTTGAGGAAATCACAGATCTGTATATCCCAACCCTTCCCTTTCCCATTTAATTTACAGGAGATTAGTTTATTTAATGTATCAAATAGTTCAGAAATTTAATTTTAATATCATAAGTCAAGTGCTTACATTCACAATTGTTCACTTAAAACAACTATTTATATTCTTTCTCTGTCCTACAAGGTCTTGAAAATGTTTACCTCTAAGAAATGAGTAACTGAGCTCTAAGCTCTGTTTAAAATTGTAAAATGAATCTACCATAGGAATGTATCTTTGGCTAACAACTTTATAATCATTGATTTATTGGGCAGAAATCTGTATATTATGGTAATATCAATGAGATAAAATTGGACATTTTTATGACACCCATTATCTACTTTTAAATATTTGTTTTCCTAATGCATTATGTAGATCAGAAAGCCTAGCTTGAAATCCTCTTAACTGTATACATCATTAACCCCTTTTATTGCTCTAGGACATAAAAAAGTGGAGAAAACGGGGCTAATTTAGTTTTCTAATCTGTCTTCTAAGAAGCAAAAACAATGGTTTTATATATGCAGAAAAAATGCATTAGGGAACAGATAATTTAAATTATTGTGATATTTTTAATTGTCATTAAGAAGATGTCATATCATTAAGCTATGATTTTAACAATACTTGTATTATTTTGCTTAGTGTGCAGTTAAGGAGGAAGATGCATTGAAATAGAAATATGCAAAGGAATGAAATTATTTATAGATGCTGAGTGGAAGCATTTTAAGATGACATTACACATTTTGAGTTTAGATCAACCTATTTTTATAGTCTCCCCTTGCCTTATACTTACATTTTTTTCATTGAACTTAACAGCTGTTGAAAAGTACTGAGATTGGCTTGATATTCATGTTGCTTAAAGAAATGAACAATAACAACAACCCAGTTCTCCAACTTGGCTAAAGACCTATAATTCTTATGTTTCTTTCTTTCTCTCTCTCTCTCTCTCTCTCTCTCTCTCTCTCTCCACATATGTTTGTATGCCTATACACTAATATATGTATGTGTGTGTATGAGAGAGAGAGAGAGAGAGCTACAAATAAATTATAAAATAATATTTGAGTGCATAATTTCTGTCTTCTTAGGTGATTTCAAACAATGATTACTGATGTGAGTTGACAGTTGGGGGAGGAAAGTTGACTATTTTATCTTATTCTCCATTACAATGCTTCCTTCAGTATATGAATTTCTTTCTTATTTCCTTATATTAAGTAAAGTAGTATAGAATTAGACATGCCCTGATAATGGATAAGACTGGAATGTCCTTCAGAGTTCTAATCCATAGCTAGAGAAAGTAGTAAGATACCACTGGAATTGATTGCATCAATAGCCCCAACTGGTATGGAAACAGAGCAGTAAATAAACTTGACTGAGTCCAACAATGGTTTGCTCCAGTAGGTAAAACATCATGTCCTGTGAGGAGTTGACCTATTTGAATGAGAAACAAAACATTCCTTGACAACACCAAATCCTGAAGCAAATTTGGATGGGTTCCCATCAAGGGAGAGAAGGATTTCCAAGGCCAGGCTTCTTTTACCTCTTTTTTCCCTGTATTCTCTATATTTATGTCTCACTAGCATAGCACTTTTTAATTTAAACACTGCCTCTTCAGGGATTTTACATATATAGGAGTGTTTTTTTTTCTGGTTTAGTAAAATAATTTTGTAACAATTCCTGCTATACTTGCTCAATTGATATTTTTTTAAAAGCTAAATGATGTCAGATAGTTGATATTAAAAAATTCCCAGGATGGGGACCTGAGAGTGTTAGAAGCTTCCAAATACTCAGAGTTATCTCTGGAACACTGAACTGACCAGTACTCAGCCAATTTAGGATGACCTAATTTGTCAATGTGATTTGTAATTAGGTGAAAAAACCCAGAAGGATACTTCAATTTTATTTTATATCTTTTGCTTTTAATTTTGATATTTCATATGGTTTGACAACTTAAAACTAATCATATGATACTTTAGTATATCATTTTAGATTTGTTTTGAACTGCATAAGTTACTGGAAAACATCAAGGAAATAATTTTTGTTGGTGTGAATAGATAAATAAAAAAATAAGTAGATTGAAAAGAATAGAAAGTAGAGTAATAGATAAAGGATTTATTAAATTTTTCTGTGTTCTAGATGCTGCAGATATAAATACAAGCAAAAAAAGACAAATCTGTACCTATTCTAATGAAATAAAACAACACATACAAAGAGAATGGAAAATAGAAGGTGGGGAAGAGGATGAGGTCTTGGAGGAGGTAAAAACAAAAGGCTAGAGAATGAGTAGTGGAACGAAAATTGTAGGAGCATGACCTGGACATGACTTGAAATGGTTGTCCAGGTCAGATACCACCAGAGAGCAATGAAGGCTGAAGTCATATCCAGGGTTCGAAATTATTCCTTACCCAAGTGGAAAGTACAATAGCTCCTACCAACCATCACTATCAGATGCTCAAATATATGTTATTTATGAATTGTATCTGAAAAAAATCATTACTTGACGATTTATTTTCTGATTAGTCTTATCAAGTATAGTTGAAACAATGATTAGGCTTATCAAGCATAGCTAAGCAATTTATTCATCTATGCATGTTAACATTTTTTTCCAAGCCTTTTCAACTTGGCAGGACATACAAGATTTAGAGTTCTTCTGGAAGAACTATTAAGAGTTCAAGATCACCTACATTTCATGATAAAGCATGATGATATGACTTTCTATAATTTTATTAAAACTAAATTCCAATTCTAACAAAATGGGCAGTCCCTTGCCTTCCTTTTAATGGCAATACTCCCTTTTACATTTCTACTGCCTTTTAATATTATAATAAATTTAACATAATGGAGCAGATATTATTATTACATTTTTGTATATGAGGAAACTGAGGCCAAAACACTGAAATGATGAGGAATATATAATGGGAGGAACAGAGGAGCTAGATTCAGAGGAAGTGAGTCCAATCTTGGTCCAGTCAGTTAATTTCTCTTAATTTTGGTTTCCTAATCTGTGAAAACAAAAGATTGAAAATCAGTAGACTTTCATTTAATTCTGGGAATTTTTCCCTTATTAGCTGAATTATTGTTCATTCTTTTCTTCTTCACTGTTGGGTCTCATAATAAATCAGATGAGTTAGAAGCTGAAATAAGAGTATTCAAGAGAGAAAAGATTCAATTATCTTTAATTATACTATGGTACTAGTTTTGTCTCCCTTTTATTGTTTGCTTATCCAGTTATCCCTAGCTCTACTATGTTTTGATTATAATCTTTTTTAAAAATTTGCTATATGTCAGCATTGTAAAGAGAATGAAATAAAAGGTATATTGAATAACTGTACATAGTTTCAAGAAAGAATAATTTTGGGAATTCAAGTACTTACGTAGGATAACTTTGGTCATATAGTTTGACCTAGTGAAGACACTGACTTGCTGCTGCTTTGAAACAAGCCTATTAACAGATGTATGCTTCTCCCATAAGTTAATACTAGATTATTCATTTTACTCATTATGCAAATATTTTTGGCTACATTATATACTTTATTTGGTAAACTGAAATTTAAATGTGTGGGAAAATTATTCTATAGTTTCACCAAGTATCAGTCAGTATAAAGGTCATATTTAAACTCAGTTCCCCTTCACTAACATAAGTGACCAAAAAATGCATCAAATAAAGGGAATCTAGCAACAAAAAGAGAAATCTTTACAAAATAATCGTTTTACAAAAAAGAGAATTTGTAACTGAAAAATTTACAAGCAAAACTCAAAATGCTTTTAGATAAATAAAATGAATAATTACTATTATTCCCAAAAGAAGTCAAGAAGATACAAGAAGAAAGAGATTATAGGAACAAATATTCCAGCAATGAAAGTGAATTCTTCACTAAATTCTTCAAGTGGAAAATGAATTAAGAGAAATTTTAAATGGTCTTCTATAAAGATGAAATTAAAATCAATGATGGGAGAACAATCAGACAAATTCTATAGTTTGGAGCAACTAATCTTAGAAAAACCAGTGGATTCTCTGAGAATGTTCCAGGTGGAAGACAGAATTTCAGAGAGGATTAAAAAAATAATCAAATAAGCTTTTTTACAATATTTTCACTTTTTAAAAGAGTATATTTACTTTCAATAATATGATTACAGAAGTGCAAATATTCCCCTAATCATTTCAAGAGCACACACTCTCTCCTATCCCACCTTGATTTCTGGACTCAGCAGTACAGTTTCTATATAGCATTGATTACATTAAGTTTGCATTCATATGAATCATGATCGTCAGAGAAGTACTTGTTTCAGTTTTTGCTAGGCTGAATCTTCAAAGTCATATATGAAGGTCACTCCATTCCCCTCTGGGTATTGATACTAAACTAGTTTCAAGATAATGATGCACAAGCAACAGAAGGTTAGGATGCCCTAAAGCGAACTCTCAACCTTTTGAACTTCACAAGGTCAGATTCTTAAATCATTTCACCTAAAAAAGAAAAGTAACAGAGACAAAGAATTAACACCAGTTTTAACAATTCACATATTTGTCTCAGAGTACTGCAGTACATTCCAATTTACAGTATATAATATGTTACCAGATGTTGTCAGCAAAATCAAATCAAGAGAGAATCCCTGAATATGAATATAAGTGATATTTTTAAAAGAACAACTTTAAAAATATGATACCTTTTCACATGAAGATAGCAAAACAAGTAAACAGAAATCATTGAAACAATTTGAGAATTATGAATTTCCCAGAAAATAAAATGGAGAAGGAAAAAGTAGAGTTCAAAAAATCATAATACAGGAAATCATACCTTTCAAATTCCTAAAATTATTGAAAACAAAGGATATTGTAGTGTTGATTAATAGAAACCTGAGAATCCAGAAAAAAGGAAACCCCAAACTATATGAACCTAAAATATAATTCTAAAATCTTCAAAGCTTCAGTGAGTCATTTATAAACCATGAGGAAAAAGCAAAATCTATAAAAACTCAAAATTTATTTAAATCTATCAAGTATGAGAAATGAAAAGTGGTTGTGATATGCTAAAAAGCAAAAAAAAATTACCTTCAACAAAAATTTACTTACTTGACAAAACTAAATTAATTTTCTTCTGGGGGGGCCAAATATAATAATAATAATAATAATAATAATAATAAATAGTAAATAATAATAATAAACTTATTGCAGAAATAACAGTAAGACTTATTGATTACTTCTTGAATTACAAACTAAACATGATATGCAAACTAACTAGAAAAGGTATAAAAGACAGAATGAGGAATGAGTAAGAGATTGCTCATTATGTTTTTTCCTTAATGAGTAGAATAGGTGAAAAATAATGGTGAACATTGGAATGGAAAAGTGTCTAGTTCAATGAGAAGAAAAAGGAGTAGACAGCACTGGGAAATGGAGTAGGAAGGAGATGGTAAATGAGAATGTTATATTGGGTTTGAAGTCCAGAGATATTGGACTATGGATTTAAATTAGGATGTTAAAATGCTATGGTTTTTAAGCAAGAGAAAGTGAGGTCCTGAACTAAGATGGGAGTACTTTTGTGTACGTTGGCTTCAGGATTTCATCTGCATTAACATGGATATCATATATCTAGAAAGAAAATGAGTTTTACAAGTAGTGTAGGTGAGAAGTGATGGAGATATCAACTAGAGTGATGGTGCTATGAGTAGGAAGAATATATGAAAGATGTTACACAGGAATAATTGAATCCTCCCCTCCACCTTTTAAAATCCCTGGTTTCTTTCAAAATTCAGCTCAAAAACCATTTTGGATGATTCCTTTTCCAATTCTGTTTTACATTTATATATATATATATATATATATATATATATATATATATATGCATATGCATATATACGTGTGTATGGATGGACTATATATGTTTACAGAAGAGGGAGAGAGAGAAATAGAGAGAAGGGGGGGCATGAATATGGGGAGATTGGGATCAGAAAAGGAAACATGGAAATTGGTCCATGAAACAAACTAGGGCTTTTAAAAGGCAGTGGAGAGGAGTCAACTATCCCTCTATAACATCTCTCACATTCTCCTTTCCATTCATACTACCACCACTCTAATTGATTATATATGTATATGTATATGTATATGTATATGTATGTGTATATGTATATGTATATGTATATGTATATGTATATGTATACGTGTATGTGTGTATGTGTATATATGTATACATGTCCGAGATGATTACTTAGCTATACATGTGAAACTTTAAAAAACTAATAGGCAAATAAGTGTTAATGAAAGTAATACAGTTGCATGTTCTTAATAAAGTCCTCATGAATCCATATGTACTTTTTAACCTAAGGTCCCCATAATTTTAACATTTAAAGATGGATAAGCAAGTGTTAAGCCTTAATCATGCTTTGAATCTTATTTCAGTGAATCTTCCATGTTTACAAATGATTTTCAATTGTTGAGTGGAGTGACTCTTTTTAAAGCTTCATTAGTAAAAATGACTAATGCCTAGTTCTGTAAATTATTATTACAATTGTTGTAATTTGAAAACAAAACTGGTCAATTTAATGTGATTTTTTGGTAATTTTTTCCTTAAAAAAAAGCTTTCCTGGTTTGTACAGATTGTGTGATTCTGCTGGGATTCAATGCAGACTGTCCTTTTACATGCCTCTGCAGAACTCCAACAAACTACAGTACTAGGAAATATTCCCAGTAAGCTATAAGAAGACCAAGCTATCATAAATCAAATAAATTGTTTAGCTTCATGAGTTGCCTAGCAAGGAGTTTCAAAACCATACTTAGTTTCCTAAACCTGGAAAGACAGCAGCATGGGCTAGCAAGAAAACAAATCAAAGTAATCTAGATATTTTTGTAGAGGTTGTTAGCTCAAATGTGAAAGAAATAATGACCTTAATTTTGTAAATACTTGATTTAAATTTGACTCTGCTATGTGTCCTCAAATCGCAAGTGTTTTATTAAAGAGGATTCTGGGAACATGAATAAATCTGTCTAAGTGTGTTCTATTATGATCTTCAAAAATGTAACATGCTAAAATATTTCTCTTGCTGGGAAAAAAAGAATGTTTGATACACAGGTTTGCCACTTATTTTTTTCAGAAAAGATGACAAAATAAGTCTTGAAATAATGTGAATGTACTTCTCTCTTCAGAGACTTGAAAGAAAAAATATGATAAAATCCCAGGTTTTCTTTGATTTTTAGAAATGATATATTCTTTGACTCAAGGAAATATATCCAGTAAAAAAAGAATATATTCTTTATAAAAATGCATTACTTCTCCATAATATTTGGTCAATTAGTCCCTGATATTGACACTGTCTATTCTTACCCAACTAATCTCAAATTAACCACATTCTCTGCTTTCTTTACTGGAAATTTAATTATTATGTTAAATAAAAGCAGAAATAACATCAATTCTTATAATAACAAGTTAGACACCTTCGTTTTACATATTGCTTTATCATTAAGCATTGCTTCACAAACCCATGTCTATGTCAATTTGAATTATTTTTTCAAGGGACAAAACAATAAAAGAAACAAACTTTTGGATATGCCATTCCAAATATTTTAATGGAATCAAGATTTAGCATGTCCACTCTGTAGCTTTTAATTCCTAATCTGATAATTCTTCAGAGGAAAAAAAAGCAATAACTTTTAAATAACTATTTAATTCCTAAGAAGGTACTCAGCATTTGAGAATAGTTTCTCTAAGAAGAATTTGCAAGGACCCATCAAGTCGCATCAGCCGAGGAGGCCCTCAGAGAAGTTTCTCTAATGGTTCTGTTAATAGCAAAATACTGAATAGAAATAATTTTCTTAAGAAATCAGCTCTTATCTTTGATAAGTATTACATTCTCATGCTTTGATATAGTAATGTGACAAAGAGGATATCATCAATTCTTGATTATACGGAATGATAAGGAAAGTTTTAGAATATATCACCCAAAATCAGAGATAACTACAAATGCAAATTATATCACAAAATATGCAAATTATGAAACATATGCTAAGTTTTTTCTTTGTCATTCTGAATAATCAAGAGTTACCTACTTCTATTTTTAAAGGGAAAAGAAAAAGCACTCTAAGCAGTGTGCATTGTTTTCACTGGAACACACCAATTATACTTCTGAGATTTAGAGGTCATGGCTAGTAGTATCATTCCAGTTCTTCTCGCCATTCATTCCTTTTCTTTTTCACCCATGTCTTGTTCCAGGTCTCCTTTACTTCCTAATAATTATTTCTTTTTCTTCACTCATACCCAGATATTTCTGCAGCCACTATATTATAACCCTGGAATTTAAAATGTTCTGACTACCTAATGTGGATCATTTCAACATGACAATTCTAAGAGAAATTCTTTTGACATTACCAGCTGTACTACATTTCACACTTTGAAATATGATTCATATCCCTCTAGTTCATCACTGATACCATTTGCAAAGTTGTGAGAATGGGGAAAGGGATTAGGTGTTGGACTGTATAATACTTCTAGAAACTGCCTAATGTTAAGAATGGATGTCCCCTAACTTGATTCCAGTTAACTCCTAATTGACCATAGACTCTTGACAGCCCACACAGACTAATAGATCTACATCATGGAAGACAAGTCCTCCAGGGATCCTAATGAGGTAGCCTTGTTCTGGCCACTGTCAGAAGAGTTGATCTCAGGTATGTCTGGTCAGTTCATATGAAGTGAAGGTACAAGTAAAACTACTGCAGGAGGCAAATGTAATATCAGTCTTGTCCAGTAATAAAACCATTAATCAACTCTCCAGAAGGGAGTATTGCTACAAGAGAAGACTTTCTCTAAGAATGAGAAAAAAAATCAAATATCAAGAAAATGAGACAAAGCTTTATGGTTTTTAGAATTATTACATCATATAGATTGTAGTATCCTCATTAGTAAGAATGTACCCATGGGTCTGTTGTTCTGATAACTCAAGTATTTAAATTAGTAACAGTTAATGATTATTAAGAAAGATGATTATATCTAGGTATTCACACATATATACATATGTGTGAATATATACATATATGTCCATATGCATGTGTGTGCACATAGTTAAACATAATATATACTAAATGTTCTTAACCTTTTTTGTGTCATAGATCCCTTTGGCAATCTGATGAAACCTACTGAAACTTTTCAGAATAGAGTTTTAAAATGTACAAAATAAAATGTATAGGATTTCAAGAGAAACAAATATATTAAATATAATTATAAAAATATTAAAATCACAGAGCTCAAATTAATAAACATTATACATATAATACATTTATGCATTTATATGTACATATGCACATATAGTAATTGGAAAAGCTTATTATTTCATTTGAATTGCTTATGAATTAAACCACTAGATATTTTTGTGATTCCTCCCAGGTCTCAAACTATCATCTTTCTCATTGGAAAAATGTGACAAGTTCAGTTGCTACCACCTAGAAATAGTATAGGCTTATTTGGATGGCTTTAATAACACTCTTGAAAATTGTGTCTGAGGGAGCAAAGGTTTCTCAAATGTAAGATTAGAAAAGGATGTTAGTAATTGGAGTGGATATTATTTGATGATGATGATTTTTTTAAATCAATAATGTGACTAAAATTACTTAGTTTTCCTATAAGCTTCAAAGAAATATAGAGCATATTTAATGTTTCTAACAATTTACATCCAAGTCTCTTAAGGGGAAAAAAAGATAAACATTTTAGTAAGAAGGTCTTTTGGTTTTTATTTATAATTTCAAGAGTTCAAGGAATTTCTTAACAGATAAATCTTCATGAATTATTATAATTAAATATATGGGTAGAGAAGGTAGTGGAATCTTTTGAAAAAAGTATTTTGTGATTATCAGAAGGTTGATTTTATGTGATTATATATGATGCATATTAATTTAAAATAAAGTATTATATTCCTCATTTTAGATGTACTATGTATGTACATGTATGTATATGTGACTTTGTGTTTATATGTATATATACATGCATGTGTACACACATGTGTTTATGTGTGTGTGTGTGTGTGTGGACTTGTGTTTACATGTAAGAGACCATGCATTTCTATGGATCTTTTCCACTTAGCTTGCTTTGCCCTCCAAAGAAAGACCAAAGTTCATCATTGATCTATGCTCAAAATCTTTTCTGTATGGTGGGTTCAATGCTTCTCTACTATAGCCTTCAGTAAACCATTGTCAAGTTACCATAATGATGGTAATCAAAGAAATCTAAAGTAAAATTTCAACTCTTTAGCTTCTTAAATGGAGAAAAATGTTCATTTTTCAAATAAACCTTCCTTTCTTCCTTAATATCTCACAAGATATGATGATTTCATAAAAAGCTTTTAAATATGTTTGGAGGAAAGTCTTACCTATATTGTAGTAAGAGGAACCCAAACTTGAAATCAGAAGATGTAGGTTCAAGTTCTAGCAATGACATTTTAACCTACTTAGTACAAACAAGTTTGTACAAGGAACTTAACATTTCTGAACATCTGTTTGCTCAGGTGTGTGTGTGTGTGTGTGTGTGTGTGTGTGTGTGTGTGTGTGTGTGTGTGTAGATGAGTTGCTTTTTTTCCTATGGAATCTGAACTTTCAGTTCATAAATGTTGGAAGCACTTGATGTGAAAATTGTGCTAATACTGATTAGCACTTCCTTCATAATACATAGTTTTAGAGAGTTGCCAGGGCAGATAATCAAATGAGATGCTCTTCTTTATATGTCATGCCAGGAACAAGAGATAAAACTTGATCTTAGGCTTCCTTAACTCTTATGACTATACTTCTATCCCATAAGGCTCTATTTTTTTTTCCATCTGTAAAATGGACATATTAGTATTTATACTGAAGTAATGCATACAAATTGCTTTGTAAAACTTCAAAGGATTATGTAAACTAATAATTGTTATTACCCTTTCCTGGAGTCATCCTGGACCCTATGGATATAGTGTGTGTGTGTGTGTGTCTGTGTGTGTGTGTCTGTGTGTGTCTGTGTCTGTGTGTGTGTGACTAAAGTGTGACAGCAGAGCGTATATGACTACATATAAATTTTAGCTTTGCCATTCTCATGGAAAAGGAAAATGTTGCACTATAGGCTTCTCTTCTAAATGAAAACCTGTCTATCAGGATACATGAAAGAGAGGGTTTTTTTCCCCTACCTCTCCAACCTTTCTTAATTCTAGTACCTTCCCTTAGTTAATTACTTGCCATTTAATTCTGTATGTTGCTTACTTTCCATATATTTTGTTTGCATGTTGTCTCCCTTATATTGCCTTGTATTGTAAGCTCCTTGAGAATAGAAACTGCTTTTGCCTTTTTTTAAAAAATTTTCTAAAGTTTAACAAAAATGCCAGGTGGTTAGTAAATGTCTATTGATTGATTGATTACTAGTTACCTTTAAAGTTCTATAAAGAAAATCAAGATCAATATTTAGAACAATAATATACAAGATTATAAGAAATCTGATGTTTTGCTATTTCTGTAGGAAATTATGAGAAACATATATTTATTAGTTATTTGAGCATATGGCTAATGTAGAAATTTATATTCATATAATGATTTTATCCAAGCATCTCAGATCATTTTACAAGAGCACACTATTATCTTCACAAGACAATTAGGAGAATTAAGTATAAAAAGAATAAGAGATTCCACATTTGCTGCATGAAGCATCATGAATGTTGTTCTTTTCAAATCAGTGTCACAATGGCCTGGTAGTTTGTTTCTTTTTTCCTGTGTTGATTATTTAATTTCTTTAGTCTGTTGCAATTCATTTCAGATGGTTTTGCTTTCTCAGTAAGTACTTTTGACAACAATAAAGGAAATTAAAATGATTAAAGTGAAAACATTCTCTTCATAGGCCTGTAATTCAAATCTGTCTGACTCCGTTTGATTTATATATTTGTTCATTGTGCAGAAATATGCTTAGGCTTAAATGGATTATCTATGCCCTAAATTTCTTGCTCATATTGTCGATTGCTTGTGGTTAATACTTTAATTTCTATTATATTTCTTAAAACTTTTCTAGATAACTATATGTGGTAAAAGGATATTCTATATAGACTTTAGAGTTGCATATCATTAATGGCACAAACTGTGAGACTGAAGAGTCTAGTTTCTGAATGAAAGCATAACCAAATCTATCATTTATCTGATTGATGCAGTTTGTTTTCATAGATCACATTAAGTTTAACTTCAAAGAACAAAGATCCAATAATATGAGAAGACAATAAACTTTTTCTCTTTCCTAGATCTCTAAAATAATGAGTCAAGTATTTTTCTTCCTCTATATTCATTGCAAAACTTTCAGTGCTAATTCACTTTGTTGCTCTTTGCTTCTCAAGTCAGTTTCACCTTTTCTGCTAGTGTGTTATTTTAATTATCTCATCTTTCTTCTCCTTTTTCTGGTATAGTTTATGTTAACTTGTATGTATGGGGGTATCCACATCCATATATGTATATGTCTGTACATATAAACATGTGGGTACACATGCAATCATACACAATATGATTGTATGTACATGTGTGTATTATGTATGTATTACATGTGTGTGTATTATGTATGTATGTGCATATTATGTATATGTCTATATATGTATTATATAGATGTTTGCACAAACATGTATAAAGCTAAGCAAAAACAGAGCCGTTGCCATTTTAATTATTTTTTGCAAGATTTATCAGAAAAATATGAAATAATGAACGTGATATGTGATTACCTTTTCTGACCCTTGGATTTGTGACAATAAAAAAAATGTTTAGTGTAATCAATGACAGCACTTTCTATTAGAACCCAGATACACAGAATATACACAGAATTGTACATATTGACTATACACTTTGGTTCACCAAAACCTATTTTTCTTTAAGAACATAATCATGCCAACAACTTAATCCTGCCAAGAAAACATTGGGCTCTATTTTTAATTCAGATCAAAAGAAATTTTTATGATTATTTACATATCTTGTTTTGCATATTCTTTTCTATTGTCTTTGTTCCCTCTTTCCATTCTCACATTTTGCTCTTTCTGAATTCTTGCCGAACTCAATTTTCCAGTTTGCTCTATACCTTGTAGAATTAGATTTGTAAATTTAACCATAAAATTGTATTCTGTCTTCACTCTATTTTATAATTTCCTCCATTTTCCCAAGACAATTTTGTTACTGAAAGAGCAATAAAAACTGGAAGAGAATAAGGAGAAGGAAAAGTGATGCTCTGTATGTAAGAAAAAAAGTCACTAAATCTTGCAGTTCATGCATGGAATTACATGATGTGGAAAAAGTATTGTGATTAAAAAGAAGAAGGCATAGTAACAAGGATTCACTCCAGCCAAAACTGTGAACAAGAAAAGTAGATTTTCAGCTCTACAAGTCTCGACTTGCTATCTCTCCCTTTCTTGATTCTGCTACCCTTTCAGATGTTCTTTCAAATCTCTCCATCAACACCTGTGCTCAAGAAAGGAACTGATATGAGACATATGTACCCAAGTGTAAATTTATGTTGATTAGTTAGCTCTCATATGGAATATTTCCATTTTAAGTCATGTTTAATTTTAGAATGAAAGACTTCTCCATTAAGGATAGTTTTCGGGCATCTGAAAGCAGCTTGGGGAATTTTTTTCACCCTTGGGATGTGGGCTGTGGGTAGGTTCCTGGCATCCTTGAAAAGTGCTACATTAATGTTATGAGAAACTCAGAGAGGGGAGAGATGCTAAAATGCAAACGTGGAAGAAGAGGATTTTGTTGGTTGCATTTTTTGATAATAGAAAATAGACACATCCTAGGATATGTTGAGAATTACCTTTTTCCTGTAAAATGCATCAATCCAAGTAATCACTTAGTAAATTATTGTCATTTATAATTCTTTTTTGTGTTGGCACAAATCTATTTTCTCACTATCCCACTTCCTATCATATTAGAAAAGGAAAAAGAAAAAGCAGATCTAACAAATATGTATAGTCAAGAAAGTCAAATTCCTTCTTTCACCATATTTGAGACAGAATTTTAAGGTTACTAAAATTCAAGTTACAAAAATTCTCAGGAGATTGTAGGATATTTCTCTGAAGGAAAAAGTGATCTTTAAGATGTAACAGACAGATTATAAGGAGTTAAAAGGAATTTTGAAATAAAACTAGAGGAGAAATAATAAGAAATTAGAAAGTAGGAGGAGTTTAAACTGGAGTGGCAACATGAAAGGAGCAATCTCTTTGAAAACTCTTGATGAAAGAAAAACAAAAGATATAAAAAGGAAACTGAAAAGGTAGAGATGAGGAAATTCAGCTCAGTTTATCTTAGTGAGAAATCTAATGCCCTTAGTCATATTTTCCTGACCCATATACAGGATTAAATTGACCAAGTTGATGATGCATATGGCTTTCAGGACAACAATTTTATCCTGATATCTATTCTATATATACCTGGAGTACAGAAAGAAAAAGATTCATTTTATCCGGTAGCTAAAGGAGCTGAAGAACAAAGTGAGTTTTGAACTATGGGTAGAAGTTATTCCAAAAGAACCCTGATTCCAAAGTTTAGGACCAAAAATATCTTAAGAACTAGAAAGGAGAAAGGAGTTATGAAGGACTAGAATGACTCAACTGAAGCTTAGAAAGCTGTCACTAAAACTAACTCCAAATGATGATGGTTTGCAATTCTGCATCACCTTACATTATGAAGACATTGGTTTTGTCACTTGATTTCACTCAGTGTGTTAGACTGAAATGGAGAATCTCTAGTTAGAGAAATTAAAATGGTGAAGAGAATATAAATAACAAGTCAAAAAGGTTTTATTTAGAAAGGAAAATCTTATTTTTATCCTTGGGCAAACAGCCATTACCCTGGGGGATTCTTCTGTTTGGAAGGTGTACCTGTAAGTATGGTAGTCTTCTAATTATCCCTAATTTACCTACTGAGCAGTTAGATGGTACTTTGGACAGAGAATGGTATGGGAGACAAGAGAACCTGAGTTCAAATTTGGTCTCATACTCTTGACACTTACTAACTGTGTCACCTTGGCCAAGTCACTTAAACTTGATTGACTTAAATCCACAGCCATCTCCAGGAATCCTGATTCATATTTGGCCACTTGTCCTAGATGTCTCCAAAGTAAAAATGAGGCTGGTTACTTTGTACAGTACCCCCCTCACTCAAATTCAATCTACATACTTGTCATGGCATTATTTCCTTGATGTCATCAAAGGACAAACATCATCATCATCAATAATTTACCTATGTATAAGCCAGAATTTTAAAATAAATGAACTGTTTTAGTTCGTTCTCCTTTTTTTAAACCATGTTTCCTAAAAATCATTTTGTTTTCACATAAATAATTATAAAAATAATACCTATTACATAAATTTGAAGGCTTACAAACTGCTATAGGGGAATGGGTCTTCTTATTTTATTCTCACAACAATCTTAAGAAGAACATCCTATTTCTATCCCATTTTGCAGGTGAGAAAAATTGAAGCTGAGAGATTAAGAGGTTTGCAAACAACACTCGAATAATAATCATCCAAAGCTGCCTGACTCTTCCTGGCTCCATCCATTCTTCCACATAACTCTCTAAATAAAATAAAGGAAGGTTCTTGATGATCAACAAACATTTGTTAAACACCTACTCTATGCCAAGCACATACATACACACACACATTTTTTGTATGATATATATATGTAATATGTGAATATGAACCCCAAATTGTAAATGCACATATAATAGAGTCATACACACATATGTGTGTGCATACATGGCAACATTGCTTTAATTTGCTCCAATTGATATGGATATACTCAAGAAGAAATTGACTCTATTCCTTCAATCTCCTTGTTTGGTGTTTGATATCTGTTCCTCTTCTACACTTACCATTAACATTTCTCAGCCTCACACTGCTTCATTCTTGAGGTTTCATTCAAATGGATATTTATTCGAGTCTTTCTTAAAGGATGATTCATTGAGACTTCCTTGGTTGAGTCAAGATGCTAGATAGCTAGGAAACTCCCTGAGCTGTTCCCAGTTTCCTCTTTAAAATACCTTTAAATGTAGCCTCTAGAGATACAAAAGCACACACACACACACACACACATAAAGTAAAACACCTTTTCAGGTCAAGATATCTTGAAGGAACATTAGGAAAGGTCTGTCTCACATGAGTAAAAGGGAGCACAACCAAGGTGGGAAAAGGAAATAAGTGGGAGGCTCATAACCATGAAGCAGAAAAGTAACTAATTCACTTAGGTCCCAGCTCAATGAACTGATTATACAGCAGACAAGAAGTGAGGCCCCAGTCTCATCACCTTACTATCACTGATCACCTCCTAAAAGAGATTCCCCCCAAAATCTCAGGAGTATTGTAGCCAAATTTCAGAATTATCAGCAAAAGCTAAAAATATTGCAAGTAGTCAAAAAAACAAGTAAGTCACAGTCAAGATTACATAGGAATTAGTTGCTTCAATGTTAAAAGATCATAGGACTTAGAACAAATTTCAAAGGAGAAAGGAGCTTGGATTACAACCAAGAAGCAACTATACTTTGAAATTCAATTTATTCTTTCAGGGGAAGAGCTAGACATTCAATGATATAGGGGATCTTCAAACTTTCCTGAAGAAAAAAAAAAAGATCAGAACTGAACAGAAAATTCAATCTTCAAATACAAGATCAAAGAGATATGTAAAAAGATAAGGCAAAAAGGAAAAAAAAAATCTTAGTCAATAAGACAAAACAGTTTACATTCCCACATGGGGAGATAATACTTGTAATCCTTGAGACCTGTATTTCTAGAAAGACAATTTGAAGGTGTATAATTAGAGGATGTGAGTGTAAGTTGATAATGTTGTGGTGATATTTAAAAAAATGACACATAAAAATTTATGCTGTGAGAAAAGGGAGGCAGAAGAGGGTAAATCACATTTAATAAATATGCATTAATGACCTATTATAGTAGAGGGAAAGAAGGAAAGGAGTGAACCCTGATTGAATCTTACTCTCAATGGATTTGGTTTAAAGTGGAAATATCATCCATTTCCAGTTGAATTTAGAAATTTATCTTATCCTACAGGGAAGTAGGAGGGAAAAGAGAAAAGAAAGAGGAAGATAAATAGAAGAAAGGACATATACATAGATTAGGTGATCAAAAGCAAAATGCCAGTAAGGAGGATAAGTGAAAGGAGAGAAAAAAGGACAAAAAAGGGAAAAATAGAGCAGAGGGAAATACAAAGTTAGTAATCATAATTGTGAATGCAAATGTGATGCACTCTCACAGAAAATAGAAGTGAAGAGCAGAGTGTATTAAAAACCAGAATCTGACAATACATTCTTTACAAGAAAAACATTTGAAACAGAGATGAAGACAAAGTAAAGCTGAAAGAGTAGAGTAGAATATATTAATCTTCAACTGAGTTAAAAAATAAAAGCAAGGGTAACAGGTCTGATCTCAGACAAAGCAAAAGCAATGAGATCTAATTAAAAGAGATAAGGAAGGAAACTACATCTAACTAAAAGGCAACATAGATAATGAAGAAATATCTATACTAAATGTATATATACCAAGTGATATAGCATCCAAATTCTTAGAAGAGAAGTTGGAGCAGCTAGGTGGTACAAGGCAGCTAGGTGGTACAGTGGATAGAGCACCAGGCCCAGAGTCAGGAGGTCCTGAGTTCAAATTCAGACTCAGACTCTTAATAATTACCTAGCTGTGTGAGCTTGGGCAAATCACTTAACCCCACTGCCTTGCAAATAAAAAAGCAAAAAGAAGCAGAAGCAGAAGCAGAAGCAGAAACAGAAGCAGAAGCAGAAACAGAAGAAGCAGAAGCAGAAGAAGAAGAAGAAGAAGAAGCAGAAGAAGAAGAAGAAGAAGAAGAAGAAGAAGAAGAAGAAGAAGAAGAGAGTTAAGTCAGTTATAGGAAGAAATAGACAGCAAAACTATTTGAGTAGTAGGGAACCTCAATCTCCCTCTCTCAGAATCAGATAAATTTTATCACAAAATAAACAGAAACAACTTTTATCTTACCTCTTATGAGATGATCAAAATCTTAGAAAAACTAGATATGATAGACCTCTGGAGAAAATTGAATGGATATATATATAAAGGAATATATCTTTTTTCCTGTGGTCCATGGCACCTACACAAAAACTGACCTTATTTTAGGGCACAAACTTCACAATTAATTACATAAAGGCAAAAATATTAAGTGCATCTTTATCAGTTCATGATGCAATAAACATTAAATGTAATAAAGAGTCATGGAAAGATAGTTGAAAAATTAATTGGGACCTAAGTAACTTAAACCTAAGAAACAAGTTGGTCAAACAAGAAATCATATTAATAATAATTCCATAAAAGATAAAGACAATAATGAGACAATATAAAAAACAACTTATGGAATGCAGCCAAACCAGTTCTAATTCAATTCATGCACACATGAATAAATTAGAGAAAGCAGAGATCAATGAATTGGACATACAACTAAAAAAAGCTAGGTAAAAACAAATTAAAACTTCCCAATTTTATAACAAATTAGAAATACTGAATATCAAAGGAGAAATTAATAAAATTGAAAATGAGAAAACTATTGAACTAATAAATAAAACTAAGATCTGGTTTGATTAAAAAATAGATAAACCTTTGGTTAATCTTATTTAAATAAACACATAACATAAAATAAATTGAATAATCCAAGAATGAAATTTCCTAAATATTGATGTGAATCCTACCAAAGATTTTAAGAATAATTAATTCTAATACTATATAGAATATTTGGAAAATTATGTGAAGGAGCCCTACAAAATTCCTTTTATGACATAAATGTGGTACTGATATTAATATCATGAAGAGTCAAAATTGAGAAAGAAAATTATAGACCAATTCTCTGTTGAATATTGATATAAAACTTTTAGATAAACTATTGGCAAAGAGATTACATCAAGTCATTAACTGCATAATAAATTATAATCAGGTAAGAATATAGAGGTAATGCAGGACTGGATCAATATCAGAAGAATTATCATAATAATTGACCATATCCTTACCAAAACTTTTAGAAATCATGTGATTACCTCAAGAGATGATGAAAAAAACTTTGACAAAATACAGCATCCTGAGCTCCAGAGAACATATGAATGAATGGATTTTTCTTAAAATGAAAAGCAGTATCTATCTAAAATCATCAGCAACCACCATATGCAATAGGGAAAAGATAGAAACCTTTCCTATGAAATTGGGATGAAATAAAGATGCCTATTATCACCACTATTATTCTACTTTGCTTTAGAATTGTTATTTTTTAACAATAAGAAAAAATGAAATTAAAGAAATTAGAATAGACAACGAGAAAACAAAACCCTCATATTTTGAAGATGACATAAGGTCAAATTCAGAGAATTCTAGAGAATATACTAAAACACTACTTGAAAAATGAATAACTTCATTTTTTATATTTTTATTTTATTTATTTATTTTCATCCATATGCACATGTTAATTTTTAAGTTACAAAATTTCCTTCCACTCTCTATTCCCACCCTCCTCCCCTCATCAGTGAACAATCAAGTTAGCATTGTACATACATATGTTGATAAACACATTTACAGATTGGTTATTTTCAGTATGAGGAATTAGGATTAAGTGAAAGAGATAAATATGAGATCATTTTTATAAATTGTTCATCAGATTATGAAGGCTAATTTTTGCATGTGTTTTGTTTCATTTTGTTTTTCTTCCTCTGGATAGAGATAACATTGTCCATAGCCAGTCTAATACAGTTGTCCCAGCTCTCTGAACTGCTGAGAGTAGTTGCTTCCATCAGGCTTGTTCATCTCACAATGTTGTTGATGAACTGTATATTGTTCTCTTGATTCTACTCCTTTAGCTCAGCATCAGTTCCTCAAAGGATATGAACAGTTTTATTGCTCTTTGGGCATAGTTCCATATTGCTCTCCAGAAAAGCTGGATTCATTCACAATTCCAGCAGCAAAGCATCAATGTCCCACTCCTCTCACAATGCTAAGCAAATATTTTTAAAAAATGACAATTCTACCCAAATTTAATTATTCAATGTCATACCAATCAAAGTATCCAAAAATTATTTTAGAGAGGTAGAAAAATATACTAAAATTTATCTGGAAGTATAAAAAATCAAAAATATCAAGGGAATTAATGAAAAAAAATGAAAAATAAGGTGGACTAAATGTGCCAAATCTAAAACTATATCATAAATCATCAGTTATAAAAACTATTTGATATTGACTAAGAAATGGATTGGTGGATCAATGGAATAGGTTAGGTTCACTAGACATAGTAGTTAATAAATACATTAATCAACTGTTTCATAACCCCAAAGACTCTAGCTACTAGGATAAGAACTTGATAAAAACTGCTAGGACAACTGGAAAAGAATAGGGAAGAAAAGAGGCATAAGACCAACATAAGATCCTATACAAAGGTAAGGTCACCATGGGTACATGCTTTATGATAAAGGGTAATATCATAAGCCAATTAGAAAAGCAAGGAATTGTTTACCTGTAAAATCTATGGAGAGAAGAATTTATGAACAAAGAAGAGGTCGAAAACATGAAATGTAAAATTTATAATTTTGATTACATTAAATTGAAATGATTTCTGCTCAAACAAAGCAATGAAGATTAAAAAGAAAGTAGAAAACTGGGCAACAATTTTTATGACCAGTGTTTCTGATAGAGGCTTCATTTCTAAAATATATAGAAAGCTGAGTCAAAATTATTAGAATACAAGTCATTCTCCAATGTGTAAATGGTCAAAAGATATGTGCAGGCAATTTTCAAATGAAGAAATCAAGGCTGCTATAGAGATATGAAAAAATTCTTGGTCATTATTAATTAGAGAAATATAAATAAAACAACTCTGAGGAACCACCCCATAGCTACAAATTTGACTAATATGACAGAAAAGAAAAATGGTAAATGTTAGAGGGGATGGAGTAAACTGGGACACTAATTCACTATTGATGGTGTTCTGAACTAATCCAACCATTTCAGGGAGACAATGACACCCAAAGAGCTACAAAATTGATACAATGATATCACTACTAAGTCTGTTTCCCAAAGAGATCACAAAAAAGGGACAACATTCACATGGACAATAACAGTCTTAGCTGCTCCTTTTGTAGTGGCAAAGAATTGGAAATTGGGGGGGGAGATTCCCATTAATTTTGGGAATGGCTGAACATTGTGTGGTATAAGAATATAATGAAATATTATTGCTCTATCAGAAATGATGGCAGGTTTCAGAAAGACCTTGAAAGATTTACATGAACTGATGCTGAATAAAGTGAGCATAAGCAGGAGTAGTAATATAAACAGCAACAACAACATTATGTGAGGATTAACTATGATAGACTTAGCTCTTCTCAGCAATATAGTGCTCAAAGGCAATTCTAAAAGATGTGATGGAAAAGGCCATTCACATACAAAATAAAGTGTTATGGAATTGAATGCAAATCAAACTTATCTCTTTTTTAAAATGTGTTTTGTTCCCTTCTCATGTTTTTCTTTTTTTGTTCTGACTTTTCTTTTATAGGGTGTGAAAATAAGTATAACACTACCATATATGTGTAATCTATATTATATTATTTTCTAGGCTGGAGTGGCAGGAGGGAAGGTCAGGAGAGACCTTAATTACAAAATTAAATGTTGAAAATTATCTTCCTCCCAGCATCTACCCACTCATATTTCATCAACTAGACCTGAACTCAGAAGATTTGGGCTCAATGCTGATTTTTGTATTTATTAGTTTTGAGATTTTAATCAAATTGCATCATTTCTGTGTTCCTCGGTTCCTTTATTTGTGAAGTTCATGTTATAATACTATTCTCTGAGGGTTGTTGGCAAGGTTTAATGATAACTTTTGTCTTATATAAGCATAGGGCTTTGAGACAGACAGGGTTATCTTGGATTGAGACAGGTTTCTATTAGGCTATAGTTTTTATTGAGACTGGGTACATACTGTCTAGGATCTGACTTTGGAAAGGTTAATAAGGGCAGAAAATCCATGGTTCACAAATGCAAGTCATGCACTAGAGAATTCAATTATGAATGAACAAGAAGACTAGAGTGGCAGGTAAAAAGGGAGGTCAAGAAAATAAGTCTGGGACCCAAGCCAGGGGACAAAAAACCAGTAGGCAGGCCAAGTACAAAACCAATGAAGCTGGCTAGGTATAATTAAGAATGAAGAATCAAAAATGCTACTACAATCAAGGAAAAAGGTCAATTTATATGTGGCACAAGAAGATCTTAGCTTCCTCTAACAACAGAAAAAAAAAATGATTTCTGTCCTTTGGGAGCTAATGTTGAAGAGGAAACCATGGCATAGATAAGATCACAAAAGAAAGTTTTAGGAGGAGAAGAGTGCTAAGAACTAGCAAAAATCAAGAAGGCTTCCCTGAGGTGGTGTCTCCTAAGCTGAGTCTTTAAAAAAAGAGAAAAATACCATAAACCAGTTAAGAAGAGAATCCATTCTGCAATAGCAGACAGTTGTCAGACCCAGAAACAGGGAATATCATATTGAATTTCATATAAACATACCTAGAGTGAAATTGTAGAACTTGGGTTGTGTGTGAAGTAGAGAAAAATTAGATGTTTCAAAAATGGAAGGCTGGAGACAGAAGAATGTATCATTTTTATTTTATCCCCTGATTAATGATGGGTTTTGAGCAGTGACATGTCTAGCCCTGTGTTTATGGAAGATTATGTTGGCAGCTTTGTGGAAGATGACTAGTAGTGGGGTGACAATAAAAACTGGAAGACCATTTAGGAGGTAAGGAGATTTGGTGAGAGATAATAAGAACCTGAAAAAGGAAAACCATATGGGGGTGGCTAGGTGGTGCAGTGGATATAGCACCGGCCCTGGAGTCAGGAGTATCTGAGTTCAAATCTGCCCTCAGACACTTAATAATTACCTAGCTGTGTTGTCTTGAGCAAGCCACTTAACCCCATTTGCCTTGCAAAAAACTTAAAAAAAAGACATAAATTAAGAACAGGGGATAAAGGAAAGAGAAGTTGTGGGAGCAAAAGTTGCAAGATTTGTCAATTAATTTCATATAGAGACTGTTGGAAAAGGAAGGCTCATGGAAGGGTCTAAGATTGTGAACCAAGAAGACAAAGATGTTGGTGGTTCTAAAGAAACAGGAAGGTTTAGAGGAGATAAGAATTTAGGTATAGAAATGATTTTTTTTTATTTTGGGAGTGTGGAATTTAAGATATTTATATAATAGTAAGAGACATAGGTATATAATAGGTAGTTGATGATGTGGGACCTCAGCTTAGGGGAGACTAAGGTTGCATAGGTAGATTTTTTTTGAGTAATTGATGTAGAGCCAATAATTGAACACATGGAAATTCTCAAAGGTAAAATTTGTGAGAGATAATAAAAAGACCTGTGACTGATCTTTAAGAAGACATCAGTCAGTGCACAGAGAGAAGGAAACATCATACTGAAAAGAAACAGTCTCACATGTGGGAGAAAAACCAGGAGAGTTAGTATCATGGAAGCCAAGAGAAGAGAGTATCCAAGGAAAAGTAAAGATCAACTGTCAAAATCTACATGAAGGTAGATAAGAAATGTGAAAAAGTCATTGGATTTAATCATTAAAAATTAGAATACCTGGATAAATTAGATTCTGTTGCATAATGGAGGACAGAAACCATTCATTCATGTTCCCTTAGGTTCATTAAACAAACATTTATTAAATCAGATTATAAGAATTAAGTGGATGAGTTAGAGATGAGAAAGTGGTTTGGATGGATTGGGAGAATATTTATAAGAAAATGTCTTGAAGGCATGAAATATTTTCGAATGACTTTCTCCCACCATACACTCCCCCATACCTTTTTTTAAATTATGGGAGAGATAAACATGCTTATAAATAGGGGAGGAGGGGATATGAAAAAGTTGAAAATAATGCAAGTTTTCTGAGGAAATGGAAAGATGGAATGTAGAACAATAAATGGAGCAGTGAATCTAGATAACAAGAAGTACCACAGTTTCTGATATACTGGAGAAAAGAAAGAAAATAGGGTACAGTTTATTTACATTTTGTAATGCTGAGAAAGGGTAAAGAAGTAGTTGGCCCTGATTTTGTCAGTTAAAATAGAAGTTCACAATTCTTGCCAAATGGATATTCATAAAACACAGGTCTGATATTTTCACTCTCCTGTCCAAGAAACTACAGTAAATTCCCTTTTATCTCCAGAAAATAATTAAAAACTCTTCTTTTCAGCAGTTTGGCTTAACTTTATATTTCCAGATTTTTACGCATCAGTCTCCTTCATATACTCATATTTCAGACAAACAGCCTAAGTTATTGCTAACTCACACATGATATTCCATGTCCTATCTCCACTTCTGAAGTAACTTTATTCTTTGTCTTGAAAGAACTCTCTCCTCACATTTTCCTCAAAGAAGTTGTAGTTTTCCCTAAGGGTCAACTTGTTTCCATTTTTTACTTAAGAGTTTTTTTTCATAGTAACAATTACTGAGGGCCCTACTACCCCTCCCAGAAAAGTAAGAAGATTTTGTAGATCATTCAATCCAATTTTCTTAGTTAATGTATGAAGATATTGTCCAGAAACGTTAAGTGATTTAAACAAGATTACACAGCTCTGTAGAAACCAAATGAGGATAAGAGCCATCCTTGAAGTTTCTTGACTTCCAATCAAGTTCCTCTGAATGACAAAGCTAAATGTAACCACCTGAAAATTCACACGTTTAAGAAGTATCTATAATGTGAGTTAGTTGACATTGCATTATTATTATGCATTGAGTTCAAATTATACACATTCCCTTAACTTGTGATGCTCTTTGAACTCTTAGCTAAAAATATCCTATAGCCTATTATTAGAATATTAATTAAACTTGAACAGCAGTGTCAACACCCTCTAAGAAAATTGGAGTCTTGAAGAAGATCACTATTAAGTTAAATCTTGTCTATATTTAAGAGTAGAAAGATGTTTCAAAGTTTTTAGGTGTTTTGTGACTGTCTATGTATGGGCATGTATGCACATATGTTTTCATTTAAAGTGAAATATTTGGTTTTTAAATGCTTTCCCAATATTTTAGAAGGACACTGGATAGTAAACCATATGCAGTCATGTGAAGAAAATAGCAGGATGACTAAGCAATATTACATTCTTTCTTTAGGATTAAATGCCAACAAACATCTTGAAAAATCAATGGCAAATGGAGAATCACCTAAAGGAAATCTTTGTAGTGTTCTCATTGATTTCAGAAGTGACTTAGTAGCTTAAATCCAGGGCAGCATCCCCAGTAGGGTGCTATAGCACTCACTGGTAGAGGAGATAATAAAAATGCAAGCCTGCTTGTAAAAAAGAAACAGAAAAAAATGGATTTCTAATGTGCATTGAGTTGATGATTAATGTCTGCTTATATTTCAACAAAGCTTTCATTGCAATGGCCATTCTTAGGTGATATAAAAATATTGTAAATTATAGCCATGTATATGATTTTATTTCTATGGCCTCTATAGCTTTTTATACTGACTTGCATAGTTTTCTATTTAATATTATCTGTCAATATTTCAGTGGATCTTGATTCTGTCAGCAGAATTGTGATCCCTCCCAACTCCATGTCATTGGAAATGTGATGAGCAGGCCATCCTTGCTGTGATTAAAGTAACTGATAAAGCATTAAACAGAATAGGGCCAAGGATGACCCTTGGAATGCTCTATCAATAACTGCTCCCCATCCCATCATCCACTCTTAGTGACTGCTCCATGAGTTACAGGACTCAAGTCACTGCCCTAATTCTCAATTCAACTAAACGCATTATTACCTAGGCCAGTTGAGTCAAAAATGTAGCCCATGAACATCATATGTTTCTCATGCTTCCAAATGTGGCTTGAACATGATTAAAATATAATTGACAAATATTTCAAGAAATAAATATATAAATTAATAAACAAAGTCAATACATTGTCTAAGGGATCCCTTTGTAACCCCTTTTTATATTTGAGATGGATACTACTAACAGATTCCTCATTCAAATTTATCAAAAAAGGATGATCTTAGAAATAAGGATAATGAAGCTGAATATAATATATTTATATAATGCTATAAGGTTTATGTAGTGCTTTTATTACCATTTCATAAAATAAAGTTAGAAGAATTATTTTCATAAAATATTATATAAAGAACCATAATGTTAGTTGATTCAAATAAGAATAAATTTAATAGGAATATGTCCAACAAATGATGTGAAAAAGTGAACTTCATAAATTTAAGATGTAGAAAGGCTTGGTGAAGGATTACTCTCTCCTCTGATGGTCACCTTTGGAATAAAGATATTACCAACTAGATCTAGCAACAATTTGACTGTTCAAATTCCTTGTCTTCATTCCTGATGAGAATATATTCTGTGAATGTACAGGGGTAACAGTAAAAGAGTGAATGTTAGAAGGTAATCTGTTGTTCCAAATAGCATGATGTACCTGACTTCTTTTAACTGAGGGAAAGAGAGGAAAGAAAGTTTATTAGAGATAATACATTCTCTATGTTTTCATCATAACTATTCCATCTGAAAAGGAAAACAAAGACTCTTTCTTTCGCTTCATTCCTGTTTTTCTTCTCTTCTCTTTAATACATTATATAAAGTCTGATGATTGTCTCTGTTGCCTCTCCAGTTCTGAATACTAGGAATATGATATCTGGCAATTCATGAATTATGGGCAAACATTCCTCTTTAATACCTAAACATGAGCTCCTCATAATGATTTGACTTAAAGCTTTTCTCTATATTTCCAATCTATTTCAAACTTAATTTGTTTATCTATATTCTTTTTCAGTCACCTCTTTATGTTTATTCTTCATTTATTTATGGACATTTAAATGGAATAATGTAATTTATTCACTCTCCAATTTCTTTGCTTCTAAATTCTTCTCCTTGCCAACCTTCCTATTTAGACTTTATTCTAAGTTGTGCACTGGGTTGCATTATTTAATTGTGTTTCATTTTGGAGGGAAAGAGTAGCTGAAAGACACCATAAAAATAAGCTTGTATTATATTTAAATGTTAAGCTTGGCTTCTTCTTCTAGTCTATTCACAGTAGTTAACAGGTGTGAATTGCTTTTTCACTAGCATAAATTTCCTGCTGTGCAGCCCTTTGTTCACTTCCTGCTGCTTCCCCTGTTCTGTTATGACTACAAAAATACCTGATTTTACCCTAATGTAATTTTAAATGTTTTACTGCTTTGAACAATGTTTATTTCTAAGGCCCTGCCTCCCAAAGAAGTTAATACAAGGAAACATGCAAATATCTGGCACCCTTTAACTTCACACCTAACTCTGGACTTAGGAATTCTGTGCTGTGGTATGTAGCATTTCATTTTAACCCTTCTACTATTGTTCCTGATTTACTTAAGTTGGGTTCAGTTATCTCTAGGAAAAAAATTTTTATTGAATTTTTCTATTATATATATATATATATATATATATATATATATATAATCCTACTTTTTATTTCCATATCTCAATGATTCCTGAAAAAATGGTTTATTTTGTGTTTACCTTGTATGTACTTATGTATAGGTATATATTTGTTTACTATAAACCTTCTCCTGCACCTCCAGAGGATATAAAATTCTTGAGGAATGTTTCATTATCTGACTTTATACCCCTGACACTCAATAGCATACTTGGGATTTAGTTAGCTTTCATTAAATAAATGCTTATTGAATGAGTGAATGCTATAATTTGTGTTAATTATTATTGAGAGTAAGTTATAGATTGCTCTTGTTTTCCTCCTCTCTCTTCCATGATGATCTCATGCAGTATAAAGACCTCAGCTGTTACCTCCATGTAGGTATTTCCAAAGCCACATATTCATTTGTGACCTCTCTCTCCTGAACTAGAGACATATTCTAAAGAAAATCTTCTATTTATACAACTAGCTGAAGTTAAACCATCTCCTTTTCCTGTCTTCACTGTCTTGATTTTACAGTTATCTTTACTTATAATCTCAGATTATCTTCACCTCCCCCCATTTTGACCTTGAGACACTGCAAAGAATCTTACATCTATTTTATCATATCTTCTCCCCTTTTCAGGTTTTTATTACCTCTTATTTAGGTAGTTATAATAACTTTAAAATCAGTACATATTTCCCTCTTCAATATCTCCCTATATCAATCCATCCTATATAGGTGATTAATGTTCTGAATGCACAGTTTTGAGATCATCAACAACAATACCAAAACCTTTAAAGCTCTCTATAACTTAAAATAGTTCAAATTTCTTATCTGGGGATTCAAATCCCTGGTAGCACCTTTCATTTTATTCTTATGCCATTACATTCCCTTCATGTACTCTATATTCAAGCTAGCCTGGACTATCTATTCCTTTTTTAATACATTCTAAAATTTTCCAAATCCATTTCTTTATTCCAGTTGATTTTTAGATGGTTCTCTACTGTCT